>NC_063184.1:24579218-24694218 GCF_023159225.1 Perognathus longimembris pacificus
AGAGCCGGGCGCTCGCTGGTCGCCGCCGCCGCCGGGAGGGAGCTGCGCCGCGCGTGGGGACGGCCGCGGTGCGGACGGGCGGAAGCCCCCGTGGCCGGCCGGGGCCCCCGCGAGGATGGCTTGTGAGATCATGCCTCTGCAAAGGTAGTGCTCGCGCCCTGCGCTGCCGGCTGGCTGGCTTGCTTTCCGAGAGGAAGTCCCCGGGCCGGCTCTCCCCTCTTGAGTTGTGGAGGGAAAGCCGGTGAACTTTGTCAGGACCACGGAGCGTGGAGTCTGTAAAAACCCCGATCCTGCCGCGCTGCCCTTCCGCTGAGCTTTCTTTGTGCAAACCCGGGTGTTTGATCTTTCTCCCGGGGCTGCGGTTCTCGGTGACATCCCCGGCGAGTGGTGTCTCGGCCATCTGGGGGGGGGGGGGGGCGGACAGAGACCGAAGGGGGGCGGGGGGGGCGGTCTGGCGAGCGGGTCTCTCGGCCACGCCTGATCACCCCACTCCTTGGCGAAGTTTCACCCCGAGATTGAGAGATGTCAAAAGGCTGAAAGGCCTTCGGGTGGGTCCATCTCCGGACAAGGATCATCTGGCCCGTCCGTCCATGCATGACAATAAATGAAAACAGATGTGAGGGGGTCTAGGTCCCCTTCCACCATTCCAGGGCGATGTGTTGCCTTATTAAACGACAGACACTTGTTTTTTTAAAGCTGATCATGTAGGAATGGGTGGGCAGAAGGTTCCCATTGGGCTTAGTAGTGATCTTAAGTGGGATGGACAGAAGGGAGAGCAGAGCGGACACCCGGAAAGGAAAGGAAGGGAGGCGCTGGCTAGAAGAACTGCAGGTAGCAGATGGAGAGTCAATAATGTTTCTGGCGTGGTAGGCTGGAAGTCACCTCGCCGTCAGCCTCCAGTTTCACAACTGGAAAACTGAGGCAATGCTTCACAGCCTCTGAGAGGTCCGAGGTCGAATTTTGGTGATTTGAAAATGGACTTTTACAGATCTCATCCGCTGTGGGTTGCGGTGGCATTGACTCCCTCTCAGTGCTGGTTGGATTTGGGAAATGATACAGGACAAAACAGTGAATGTGGTGTCGGGAAATGATAAAGGATAAAACAGTAAATACGGTGTCACAAAAAAAATTTCATTAAAAACTACGCTGTCAAGATTTCCCTTACCGTTTATGTCTTAATAGAAAAAAATGAGATCTCGAAATACTTTTTTTTTTATTTGCAAAACAGTTCCTTATGCTGATGGATGGGTTCAAGGAGATGGGAATCTGATGTGTTCAGAGAATGTCGTTTCAAAAAATTAATAATTTAAGGCAAGAGAAAGTGCTTTATGGACAGATTTGTCCTGTTTCTATATTAATTAGGTGTTACGATCTAGACATTAGGGAATAAACTCAAGTATAATTTTTAGACCATGACTTGATTTCCAACGGATAGTTGGGGGTCTTTTCCCCCCTCAAAGTCTTGCCAGATCTTAAGGCTGTATTCTAGATAAGAGTATTGGCTATTACTAAACTCGGTGATAGCTACTTGATCATGTAGTAACTCTCCAAAAGAGGAAAAAACTGAGTCATTCTACTGCTAAAATATTGTTGGGGCAACTAGGTTGATGTCAACTAAAAAGAAAATCAGCATCATTTACTAAAAAGTAGTTTGCATGGTTAGTCATTATCAGTGACTAGAGGAAGCATAAATCTAGCAAGGATTTCAACGGGCATTCACGAATGCTGCGTCAGCACTTTGGTTTCTTTGCACATCCCTGGTTCCTGTCCGTGTGAGTGGAACCCGCGGTTCGCTGTGGTCTAAATGTCCGGCTTGGCCACCTTTGATCATAAACCTCCTGAAGGCCAGAACTCAGTGTGTGTTTCTTCATGAAGAGTCCCTTGTGAACTTAAGCATTTGTACAGTATTCTTCCTGCCCCTATAGAATCGTGTCTTTGGGTCTCAGTTCCTTCAGTCTTTGCTGTTTGCTGGTCCTCATGCTTGTCATGGACGTCAGGGTCACTGACTGTCCACCCCCACCACCCCCTCCCAACCCACCTGCCTCAGCCCATAGTCTGCCAAGCCCACAGTATGTCTGCTGAATCATTCTGCTCCCATGCACCAAACTGAATTACAAGTACAAGAATGAAAGAAAAGCTTTAAACACTAGTGAAAGCAATCTATGCTCCCTGTCCTGAAGCAGAGATATCCTTTTCTCCTACTCAAGGTATCTAAGACTTGCCTGGGAATTTAATTTTTTTTTTCCATCAGTCATGGGGCTTGAACTCTGGGCCTGGGCACTGTCCCTGAGCTCTTTAGCCCAATGCTAGCTCTCTCCAACTTGAGCCACAGTGCCACTCTTCTGGTTTTCTGGTGGTTCATTGGAGATAAGATTCTCACAGTTTCCTGTCTCGGGCTGGCTTGAACCTCAGTCCTCAGATCTCAGCCTCTTGAGTAGCTAGGATTACAGGTGTGAGCCACCGGCGCCCAGCTTGGGAATTTCACTTGTGAAAGCAATTCCTTCCTTCTCCCGTCCTTCTCTGTACTGAGAGGAATCTGAATCTAGGGGCAGGCAAGGAAACTGTCTTCACAAGCTCCCTAATCTTGCTGCCACACAGATGGTCCACCCTTAGGAGACACCCTCATGGGAGTTCTAGTAATGATTAGAGTTGTACAGAGCCACTGACAGCTGGTCTGTGGAGGAATCTAAACACCATCCCATTCAACGTCCCCAAGAAACATTTCATATGACCTTACGGGACTTCTTTTCATAACTGGTGTTTTCTTTACTAGATCATCAGTTCTACCTGTTAAAACAAAGCTTAGAGTACCATTGCACATTCTCTCTCCCATATTGGTAAATAATTTTCTCTGGCACCCAGTGATCCATCCCTAAGATCATGAAGACGCAAGTTGAGATTTGTCACTGACAACGGAGGGTTGTGCCCACAATGCCAGACAATTGCAATATCGTGTGGCGACTACAGTAAACGTATGATGTAATTAGTGTAATAATAGAGATATGCCCTGGTGGGTGATGTTACCCTGTATTTTATTTAACCTCACAGATGAGTTTGATCGTATTCAAAGGCACATTTGCTCTGTCATGTCTCCTTAGCTTCTGATGTCCATAAGTGACCTTTTAGCCTTTCTTCACATACTATAAAAGTGTATGAAGACATTGTTGCTGCTAATGTATAACTAAGATAAGAATAACAAATGGACTTAAAAAAGAGAGTGAAATAAAGCCCCCCTTCTGCTCCATTTCATGTCTCATGCTATCTAGCTGTGAAATGAGATTTGCAGAGTTTCGGGTGTGGACTGGACTGTTTAGAAACTCATGGTCTTCCATCGAAACTCTGTAGTGACTCAATAGTCCAAATGACATAAAGATAGGCTTTTATTAAAGATCTGACATAAATTGTACTCTTCTAAATACTAAAGCATTTACATGATACTTACATTATCACTAGTGATAAGATTCAGCACACAGCATAGCTTTACATAGATATTCTCCTTTTCAGGGAAAAAGAAATTTTAAAACCCCCTCAAAGAAATAAAATAATAACCAAACTAAAGGGAGAAAAACTTAAGAATTGAAATAAAACTTTCTGAGGTGACTCAGCTTAGCTGAGGTCACTAATGAGATAGCCCATTTATCAGATTCCAGGTTAACTTATACCTGAGGTTCTTTGCATGAGTCACGGTTCATTGTGGCTTTTCCACTGCAGATTTGGTGATGTGTATATCAGGAGCTGTATCCTGTAGCACATAGGAAGACTTTACCAGGCTAAGATGCAGAGGCTCACCTCTGACTCTTAAGTCCATGACAAAACTCAGATTTCATAGCAGCATTCTGATTGGCTCCATTAACCTAATAGCCCCTCACTTAATTCCTACCTACAGAGGAGAATGGTAGAGAATGAAGCACTGAGCACTAATAACCACCCTCCCTGCCTTTGGTTTCAATGCTTTGACAGCTTTATGAAAACATCTAGCTCAGTCCTAGATCTGTTTACCCAAGTCAAGAGCGAACTGAAATTAATCATGTCAATGACATTTTCTGTTTTGCTTTTTACTTCATCCGGAAAATTATGCTATATAATTCCAACTTGTAGTGGCTCTTCAAAGAAGACTTAAAAGCAGCATGACAAATTAGCGTGTATTAGCAATCCAATGTTTGAAGATTGTATCGCAACTTCTCAGTGGAATTCATCGGGTCTTTCTAAGCACTGGTGTTTTAGAGAATCCTCTTGCAAGTTCATAAAGATTGATTACGTGGGGGTGATACACCTACGCAGGTGAACTCAGGGAAGAAAGGTCCCGTGTGTGAGCCTTCTGTGTGGTGTTCTGGTGCTTGTGCAGCATTTGCCTTCCTATCTTCCCTCACTTGTTGGTTCCCTGGCCTCCTCTTTGGCAAACCTCCTGCCTCGCCTCCCAGGGAGTCCTTCCTCCCCACCAGAACCTGGAGTAGGAAGTTACAGCGCACATCTGGATTAGCCCTGGGGAAGGCTGGGTGTCTGGATTTGTCCCTCGTCACCCAAATGACCTATATTGGGGAGTAACGAAAAGTCACTGAGAACACACAGGTTCTTGGTGGGCGCTGTTCCAGCATGGGGGTACCTCCAATATTTGCTAATTGCTCCGAATAAAGATGATCATCTAAGGTGCAGAGGGGCTGTTTTTAAGTTGTCAGATCACGCCGTCTACTGCATTGGAAAGTGGCCATGTTGGGCGTTCAGCATGTGTGATGGGACAAAATGGAAGTGAAGGAAGTACACGTCCAACAGAACATACGTCCAGACCCTGACCACTTACTGGTCACGTTCAAAGTCTAGACAGTAAAAGAATACTACCAGGGTACTTATTTTATGGGGGAAGATTCTGGAGTTAATGAGTAGGAGAGGGATTTGTAGGGGGGAGGTTGTAGGTGATAAACCTACCAGATTAAAAGAATGCTTTGCTAGCAAGGTTTAATGGCTCATACCTGTCATCCTACCTACTCAGGAGGCAGATATTGGGAGGACCATGGTTTGAGGCCTGCCCAGGCATAGTAGTACACATCAGAAATCCTAACTATGTGGTGGGAATAGTGGGTAGGAAAATTACAGTTTTGAGACTGGGCAAAAATATAATGATACCTTATCTTAAAAAAAAAAAAACTAAAGCAAAAGTGTTGGATGTTCAGTTTAAGTGGTAGAGTATGTGCTCAACCAGTATCAGGCCCTGAGTTCAAATCCCTTTGCTGCTAAAAGGAATGAGGGGGTAGCTTTTCTCCCTTTTTTCTTTCTTTATTTACCTTTATGACTCTTAATATTCTCCATGAACATGAGAGTTGTTAACATCATCTGGGTGGCCGTCTATCTCAGCATTGTCTGATTGGGAAGTGCTAATCACAGTGGTTTCCAGGAAAAGCTACTGAAAACCAGATCAAATGTAAAAGTCTTAAAACCCCCAAAGCTGCTCGCTCCGCTTTTTCTACACATATTTGTATGTGCTGATCACAATCAGTTGCCACAGAAATAGTTTGTACTCTACAAAAGCTCCTTAATGCACTATTTATCCTTCCCTTAAGACACAAAGATAACTTTAGACACGGTGTTTTTAATAACATCATTTGTAGATTGTATGTTTATTTAAAGGATCTGATTGAATAGCTTTTAATATATGCACGGAGTTGTGCAGAAATCTTCTTTTTGTTGTTGTTGTTGGTTGTGGGACTTGAAGTCAAGGCCTGGGAACTCTAGCTGAGTGGTTTCTCTCTACCACTTTGAGCCACAGCTCCACTTCTGGTTTTCTGGTGGCTAATTGGAAAGAGTCTCATGGACTTTCCTGCCCTGGCTGGCTTTGAACCTCAATCTTCAGATCACAATCTCCTGAGAAGCTAGGCTTATAGGTGGGAGCCACCAGCACATAGCACGATTTTTAAAACATTTTCATCATCTATAGAGACTGTTGCTGAACTATCAACCCCCAACCCGCATCTCAGCAGGCTGCCGCCACTCTACTTCCTGCTACTATAAATTTGCCTACTCTGGGTTTTTTCATAGAGATTACCCTGATATAATCATATTATATGTGAGATTTGTAACGTGTCTTCTTTAGTAGGATGCGTTTCAAAGTTCATCTGTGTTTTAACAGGTATCAGTACTTAATCCCTTTTTAATAGTGACTAATATTCTGATCTAGGAAGAGATCAACTATTGCTCCTCATTTCCTCCCCAAACAGTTGACCATTGTCAGTAGTACTGCCATAAATATATGTGTAAATAGCTTTAGGGGAATTACAAAAAAACATAGACTCCACTTAAGAATGGATCCTTGGAGATCATCAAAGGCCATCTCCGCCGTTTTCCAGATGGCTAAGCTCAAACCCCAGGAAACAAATAACTCTCAGCCATATACAAAGAAACAGTGGGAAACAGTCTAGGAGGATGTCTAAACAATAACTGTCTATATATGAAGTCGATTCTGGCATGTATTTGGGAATCACAGCAGTTTCCTCCCAATATACACTTAGTAAAGAGGAGCCTGTCATGATCCAAAAGCATGGAGTTCTAATAGACAAGACAAGTTTCATGGCCTGGGCTGGCTTTGAACTGTGGTCACCAGATCTCAGCCTCCTGAGTGGCTAGGTCTATAGGGGTAAGCTACCAGCACCCAACTAGGGGTGGTATTTTTTTTTTTAATCTGTGACTTGCCTTCACTTTCAACTCCTGGACCTATTCAGCTCTCAGGGGCCCCCCCACCCCCATTGCCAGTGGCATCCAAGGGCCCTGTGTGACAGGTGAAACGCCCACCTCCAATACCTCAGAGGCACGGAGGCACGTTCTCTTGTCTCCCCGGGTTCTCTTGCTGTCCGTTATCTTTCTCCCCCACATGCCTACGTGACCCTTGAAGTTCCCTCCCCGTGGGCCTGGGCCTGGGCAGCCTCACCTAACCTGCCAGACTGCATTACCTCCTGACGACTGGCCTGCTGCTTCAGGGAGACTGGCCTGGGATCCAGCCCTGTGGGCCGCCGGGGCCTTCTGCAGTTCCACTTCCTTCCTCAATTTGTTTTTCTTATCTGAAAAATCAAGTTAGCAATACCTTCCTCTTAGACTGTCTTTGAGGGTTGACGAGGACAAAGAGGTTTCGGTGTGTTTTGTTTTGTTTTGCTTTGCTTCTGTGCTGGTCCTATGGCTTGAACTCGGCCTGGGCTCTCTCTGTCCCTGAGCTTTTGTGCTCAAGGCTAGCAACTCTGCCACAGCTGAGCCACAGCTTCACTTCCAGCTTTTTTAGTAGTTCACTGGAGATAAGAGTCTCACAGGCTTTCTTTCCTGCCTGGTCTGGCTTTGAACCCAAGATTCTCAAATCTCAGCCTCTTGAGTAGCTAGGATTACAGTGGCGGGTCACCTGCTGGGATGAGGAATATAAATGCACAGCACCTTAAAAGCCAGGCTCTCAATCAATAGAAGCTGTCCTTCCAGTCCCTTGTCCCTTTCTCTCTTAAGAGTCATCACACTTGGGGCTGGGGATATGGCCTAGTGGCAAGAGTGCCTGCCTCCTATACATGAGGCCCTGGGTTCAATTCCCCAGCGCCACATATACAGAAAACGGCCAGAAGTGGCACTGTGGCTCAAGTGGCAGAGTGCTAGCCTTGAGCAAAAAGAAGCCAGGGACAGTGCTCAGGCCCTGAGTCCAAGCCCCAGGACTGGCAAAAAAAAAAAAAAAAAAAAAAAAAAAATCATCACACTTGTGGTTTCTGCTTCTCAGCTAGCCTGGAATTCTCTGAGGCTTGGGACCACATCTTCTTGGCTGGTATGTAGCTTCAGTACCTGTCCGTGGGTTCTAATAAGAAATAAACATTTAACAAAACCGCAGAGCTGAGCACGGTGCTTTCTGCCTATAATTCTAGCTACATAGGAGGCTGAGAATAAGAGGATGATAGATCAAGTTGAACCTGGGCAGATAAAAGTTCTTGAGGCTCTTTCTCACCCTCTAACTAGACAGTAACACAACTGTCACCCAAGCCACATGGGAGACTGAAATTGAGAGGACGGTGGTTCCAGGCCAGCCCAGGCAGAACGTTCTGAGTCTTTGTTTCCATAAAAGGTTGCTGGATGCCGTGGGATTCGCTTGTGGTCCCAGCTTGAAGCAGATCGGAATTGAGACACCCCCCCCCATCTTAAATGTAACCAGTGAAAATCAGGGCCAGAGGTTTTGTTCAAGTAGTAAAGCATCTGCCTTACTTGATGTTCTGAAATTGAACTCAAGTGCCACCAAAATAAAGGGAAGACATTTGTAATAAAGGTAAATGTTGAAAGAAGTTAGCAGAAATCCCATTTCTGTCTTCCCTTCTGCAGATATCTGCCTATTATTTTGATGATTCCGTGACTAAAGTTGAAAACACCTTAGCTTATTTACTAATGTTCCAAATGTATGTTCTCATCTACTGAGTTATCCCCCCAAAAGAAAGTTGCTACTGTATTTTATATTCTAAATAACTGCTTCGCCTAAGGCACTCTCCTCTAAATTAATGATATCCATCACCTTTCTGACCAAGATCCCAAAGACAAATGAAAGCTTCCAGCTGCCTGTGAAAATAATTTTGAGACAAAACCAAACATTGTTTTTTGTTCAGCTCCAAACAACCTTTGGGTTTGCAGTGGAGTGAAATAATTTTCTTTTCCTGCTCTGAAGCCAGAACAAACAAATATAGAGTGTGGCAAGACTGTGTTCAAATATTCCCTTGCCTGAACGTATCCTTTCCTGCGCACCACACTGCTCGCTGTGTTTACATTATGGGCATTATGACAGGACTCCTGCTTCTAATTGTGCTGTCGGAACAAAGACATTATTTTCCTTAAGAAAAGATGGGAGCCAGGCACTGGTGGCTCACACCTGTAATCCTAGCTACTCAGGAGGCTGAGATCTGAAGATCATGGTTCAAAGCCAGCCCAGGCAGTAAAGTCCATGAGACTCTTGTCTCCAATTAACCACCAAAGAGCCGTAGTGGAAGAATGGCTCAAGTCATAGCATGATAGCTTTGAGCAAAAAAGCCAAGCAAGAGCAAGAGACTTTGGGTTCAAGCTCACTACTGGCAGAAAGGAAGAGAAAGAGAGAGAGAGCAGGAAAGAGGAAGAAGAAAGAAAAAGGAAGGAAAGGAGGGACGGAAGGAAGGAGGGAACCGACAGCCCAGTGCAGTTCTGCTAAGTTCTCAAGGCGGGGGGAACAAGATCATTTAAAATCATCAAAACACACACCTAGGAGTGCTTCTACTTGTCATAATTGGTTTTGCAGATTATAAACAGTGTGTGTTTTCCAAATATTTGATCCAATAGTGTAAGCACTCCGCCAAGTGTTGATGATGCCGGTTCTGTGTAGTGATCTAGGTCCCTCGCCAGGTGCGGGTGGTACAGAGAAACACAGCTGCTCAGGGGAGAGGAACGGGGCACCAGCGAATTCCACCATCCTGTGTCTACATAACTGTCAGTCGGCAGCCGGCAGCCTGCAGCAGGACCAAGAGGCTCTCTCTCCAGGGTGCTGGCCTTGGCTCTCCAGATGCGATGGCATTTGAGATGAAGGTGCAGAATTCCTAGGCAGAGAAGTGGAGGAAGCATTGGAGACACAGAGGAAGTTTCAGGAGAAAAGCTGGCTTCTTCACATGATGTAAATCCACCAGTTCAATTCCAGTACTGGGAGGAAAAATGCCTTCGTGTGAATATTAACAGCTGAAATTCTTTGTGTTTCTCCGTTAGTCAGGAAAATCTACTGGCTTTTGAAAAGGCGGTCATTTCTTTGGGTTCCCTTCTCAGGAACAAAGCGCAAACATAAAACTGCCTGGGCTTACAAAAGGGAATTGAAAAATATCACCTCCACCCCCACCCCAAAGTACAGCCTCAAACAGTTAGCATTGAGTTGATCTGAAACTTTTACCTTTGTTTTCCAAAAAAGAGCAGGGGTTTGGGGGTGGGGGGTCTTTTATAGTGGTGGTTGTTTCTTACTTCAATCTTCTTGAATGGGGTCACCCTGCACCCTAAGCCGCAGAAAGAAACCTCAGTTCTCAGCTGGCATGGGACATGCTAGCTGCCCCAAACTGTGGCCAAACTGGAACCATTCCATCTCGTGTGGTACTTTATGTTTGGAGAGAAAGGATGGGCGGAAGGAAGGAAAATGTGCGAACTTCACTTTCCTCGTGGTCTAATAAGAAAATTCCTCTCCTTGGCACATTGTGGAGCCCACAGGAAAAAGCTGAGAGCCAGAAAACAAAGTTTGCTTAACACGGTTCTTCCATGCCCTTCACTTCCTCCCTCCTCTTACTCTTGCCATTCAAGTCTCCGTCCAATGAGTTCCCACTTTCTTCAGTGCATGAAGCCCAATCCTTAACATTTTTTTGTACTATGTGTTCAGTATAGAAAAAAAAAAAAGAAGTGTACTGAAAAGTATAGAAAACCTCCCAGTCAATGGAAATGTATTTAAAGAGTCTAGGAAAGTATGCAAATTATGTTAATTTTTTGGTAGGCAGCCATTTTGACCAATTAGAAAGTCGAACTAATTGGACCAATTACGCGTACAATGGCAAAGGAAATTGAATGGAATGGTGGTTTGATCTAATAATGGAAGGTCCATTCTGAATACCTCACTCTGGGAATTCTCCCAACGGTATTTGGTTTTTTTCTTAGACATGTAAAACACTGTGCTTTTCATGATTCTTTGGTGAGCTGCTGTCTAATTAAACTGATAAGCGTAGCATTCTGTGGCATTGGTTTAGAAATTCATCTGGGGGCCATTTATTTCTATGCATTTGCCAGGTATTTACCACATAAAAAGTTAGTTACATAGGTTTCTTCTTACGTAGGTGTCTTATTCGCAGTCCTGGCTGCATCGCTCTCGGTGGTAGTATCTTAGGTGTGGACTGCAGTGGGGGTCTCACTGTTAAATATTCCTCCTTCAGGCAGTTCGGGGAGAATCACGTTCCACATAGCTGAGAATGGCAAGCCCCAGACTATGTGATTGAGTGAAATGATGGCCCAGATGTCTCAGGATTGCATTTGAATTTTTTAAGGCAAATTAATTAGCTGTTATTTGGAGTTGGCAAATGGGGAGGGGAACCCAAAAACACGGGGTTGATGTAGGCAACCAAGAAGAAAATGGGATGAATTCCAAATTGCTACAGTTTGTCATTGGTGCAGTTTCATAACATACATTCCCATTTTTATTCCTAGTATGTGGGCTTATTTTTAAGAATTAAAAGTCAAATCTGCCTTCTAAATCTAAAAATTTAAATATGGCAAGTTATGCTCAACTTAGAATTTGGATAAAAAAAATCATTTAGTGACATCATGATGACTGAAGTTGACAGAAAACTGGGAACAGGTATAAACTTACCTAAGTAAATGCTTGAGGGTTATAATAACGGCATATTAGCTCTTGAGCACCACTAAATATTTCAAATGTTTTGCATTCTGATTTGTAAATTTTGTGCAAAAGTTTATTTTTTCAATCCTATTGAGCAAAATTATCACTGATGATTTTTCGTTAAAATTGCCTTCCGATATTAGTCCAGTAAATTGATTTAAAAATTAATAGATTTAGCCCATTTAAAACCAGTGTTTTAGCAGTGAGCCAGTGCCTCACACCTGTAGTTCTACCTACTCAGAAGGCTGAAATCCAGAGGATTTCATTTTGAAGCCAACTGGGACAGAAAAGTCTGTTAGACTCCATCTCCAATTAACCAGCCAAATGTAGAGCTGGGGGCATGGCTCAAGTGGTAGAGTGCCAGTTGAGCCAGCAAGCTGAGTTTCTGTCAAGAAACATTCTTGGCATCCTACTCGTTCACCTTAGCTTGTTATCAGGCGTAATGCATTATGAATGGGCTTTGAGTTGCTTATGAGATCTGTGAGATCTTGTTAAGAATGAACCCATTAGGGGCTTAAAACATTTACATATCCCTAGCTGTGTCACCTGGGTGAACCATGTTTCCATTCTGAACCTTCTTTTTTTAGTCAATTGAATAAAAGAGTGAGGGGGGGCAGTCCAAAGAAGGGAGTGATTAATGTGGATACATGGCCCTCGGTCCTAATGAATAACCACGTGAGTGAACATATAAAGGGAGAAAGGATGTCTGTGTGCTGTGAAGAAATTCAGCACACACATGCATACTCTCAACACACCTGCTCACACACATGCTCACGCTCACACGCGTGTAACACATACAAACAAATCAGCCAGAACCCACGTTCAGAGCCACGTGCTGTCTAAAAATCATCTCCCAGAGGCACTTCTTAGCAAAATAAAAGTATTACTAATTGAATGTGCAACCAAGTATGCTATTGTGACAATGCTCATTTTTCATGCTGTTTTTTGTGGTGTTTTTTTTAACCTGTGAGTGTTAATGTTCTGTTCTGGGCAAAGAAAGTACTAGAGCTAGAGACAGGTTTTTCTATAGTAACATAAAATCCTCATAGCTTTTTGGCACAGTGTGTTGGCCATGATGAACACTTTTTGATGTAGATTCTTTGTGATTGGGAAACAAATGTCACAAGGTATTTTAATAATTTGATTGTAAAATGTTTTTTCAAGGAATGGTCTTGCAGGCAAATGAGCTGCTTATGGAAGGTAAATACTGAGGCTCCAGCGGGTCTCAGGACACCGGGACATTCCCCAGGTGTAGCTGCGTCCGATGCCTTCCTAAGCTCTGCCCTCAGTCCCTACGTTAGGAGTCAAGGCTGGCATCCCTTCGTCTCACATGGAAAGAACAAGCACAGTGCATTATTAACAGTAAATACCCATGGTAAGGTGGGCATTGGAATAGCTGAGCAAGACCAAGAGTGTAAACTCACCTCATGGGAGAATGAAAAATAAATATGCCAGAGTTTATGTGCCATAGTCCAGCTGGAGTGTTAAATCTTTGCCACTTCTAGGGCAAGTGTGTGTGTGTGTGTGTGTGTGCGTGTGTGTGCGCGTGTGTGCATTTATGTATTACACTGTAACTTTGGAGCATGATTTTGTTACCTGCTAGCTAAATATTGCTGGTTGCAGCAAGCATTTGCTGTTTGATCAGTAATGTGTAAGAAAATAAATAAGCAGGAGACTGACTCAGTCTTTGCTTTGAGGTTTTTCATTAGAAGAAGAAAAAAGCATGTCAAAGAAAGGAAAAATAAGCCAAGTACTGGTGGTTCATACCTTGCAATCCTAGCTACTTAAGAGGCTAAATTTGGGAGGGTTGAGGTTTGAGGACAACCGGGATAGGTAAGTTTTCAAGACCGTCATGTTCTCAAAAGAGAGCTTGACACAGTGGCAATATCTTTTATTTGTTTGTTTGTTTGCTTGTTTGTTTGGGTTGTGGGTCTTGAACTCAGGGCCTGGGCACTGTCCCTGAGCTCTTTTGCTCAAGGCTATCACTCTTCCACTTTGAACCACAGCACCACTTCCAGTTTTCTGGTGATTAATTGGAGATAAGAAAGAGTCTCACAGACTTTCCTGCCTGAGCTGGCTTCATACCACAATCCTCAGATCTCAGCTTCCTAAGTAGCTAGGATTACAGGCGTGACATCTTACCCAGACCTGCATCCAGACAGGAAATAAGACCCTATCTCAAAAAATAACCAGCAAAAAACTGGATTCGAAGTGTGGTTCAGCAGTAAGGGCACCAGGCAAACAAGCTCAAGGCCCTGAATTCAAACCTCAAACTCCAGTACTGCAACCCCCAAAAAAGAAGAAAGGAAAATAATTACAGCATTCATTTCACATTTCTTAGAGCAAATATCTTTATATTTAGCTTCCTATTGTTTCTGTATTGTTTGAGGAACTTAAATTCTATTTGTAATTTCTTCTATGTTCTTTCATGTTATTCACACTGGACAGTACTTGGTAGAGTATTTACAGATGAAGGAAGAGCTGGAATGTTCTTTGACTGATGTGCTTGTCTCCCTTGCTGGGGAAAGAGTCTGAAGTGGTTCACACCTAACAGAAATATTTCATCAGCATGCTAATGAGCTGCAATTAACTTTGTTGGGATAATTGTGGCAGTAATCCTTTCAAGAGTTTATGTGTAATAGATGAGGACTTGAATTAGGCTTGCAGATGAAGGTAGGAAAACCCTTCCGGGCTGAAGGACTTTTGTCTTAGCCTCCCTGAGATCACAGTTTGAAGCTAGCCCAATGGGAAAGTCCATGAGGCTCTTACCTCTCCTTAACCACCAAAAAACAAACCAAAACCAATAAAAAGGGAAGTGGAGCTGTGTTTTGTGGTTGGAGTGGTAGAGCACTAGCCTAGAGCTATACTCAATGCATGGGCCCTGAGTTAAAGCCTCAGGCCCTGAGTCCTGCCAGCACCACGACCTCACCCACCTGCAAGACACACACACACACACACACACACACACACACACACACACACAGTGTTTTGTTAACTTGCTCATCAGAACAAAACTTGTGAGAGGCAGGACATGTCACAGCTTACTACAATTGACATGTTCTATTAGCAGAAATTATATTAACTCAAAATTTATTTTGCTTGAGGTTTACAGGAAGATGAAAGATCTTAGTCACCTTTCTGTTCGAGGTAATTGTTTGCATTTTCACTGGTCTACTACAGGATACTGGAGGAGGACTGACACTTTTTTGGGATTTTTTTTTTTTTTTTTGCCCGTTTGAATACTGTTCTATAGGATAGTCTCTATGTGTGGCCGGACAACGCAAGACAAGCCCTCACCCCGGGGTGGGGCGGGAGGGGGGGGGGTGTCTGTGTACTTACCCCATTTGATTTGAAAAATCATGTGTGACGTTTAATAGAGATTTAAAAAATGAACCAGATGCTTTGTTTTCAATTCAGAAATGTCAAGGTGGAAATTTTAATTTTAAAAACTGATGAAAACTTGAATTAAATGAAACCTAAATTAAAAAATCTAGTGAGAGGTGCAACTTGGTGGTAGAGCATTAGCCTAGCATGCCCAAGGCCCTGTGTACCTGTCAACACACACACACAGGGGCTGGGAGTATGGCCTAGTGGCAAGAGTGCTTGCCTCCTACACATGAAGCTCTCAGTTCGATTCCCCAGCACCACATATATGGAAAACGGCCAGAGGGGGCGCTGTGGCTCAAGTGGCAGAGTGCTAGCCTTGAGCAAGAAGAGGCCAGGGACAGTGCTCAGGCCCTGAGTCCAAGGCCCAGGACTGGCCAAAAAAACCACACATACACACACACACACACACACACACACACACACACACACACACACACACAAAATATACTCTTTACATACATATGCATACTTATATATGTATATATACATGTGTAAGTATATACACACATGTACATATACATGCATATGTATATATATGTGGAGAGGGAGAAATATAAACTTATTTGAAGAAGCCTGTGATCATGTTAGCTCATTTTCCATATAGTAACTGAGTAAAGAACAAAGTGTTCAGCAAGTTTATGGAGTTTCAGGATTATTTTCTAAAGTTGATGAAATCAGAATAACAGCTATTAAAACAGACCAAGCTAACAGAAATGGATGTTAAAGATCACTACTCTCCAATGACTGAGTCCAACACAAATGTCCTTTTTTTCTATGAACCATCTGATTGAGATAAAACCTAGAACTCAGTTTTCCCTGCTGCATTTCTTCTCGAACTCCCTATCCCTTTCAAAGCCCCAGAAAACATATTGGAAAGTCATACAACCATGCAAGTTAAAGATGTTGACCCTCCTCTTCGGCATCCTCCCATTTTGAGGTCTGCTTTTTTGAAAGGAAATGTCAGGGAGTGTGATACATACTTTGTTTATTTACTCACTTTGCATCTCATTTGTTACAGTAGTCCACGAGTTTGATTTAAACTGCAGTTCCACCAGAATAGTTCAGAAATGTGTCAGAAGACGCCAGGCTAAGCCAAGGAAGTGCTTTTCGGTATGCTGTGCCCTTTGGCGACGAGGCATGTTGCATAATCATTTTGTGGGAAGAAAGAGAACATTTGAGGTTTCAGTTTGAGACAACATGGTGGTCTGTTTTTCTTAAGTTCTGATTTCCTGCCAACCAAGTCAGCATATTCTGGTTCCTAGGCTATCTCCCCTCTGCAATTACAGTGAACACATGGAGCTGTTGTGTTGAGCCGCAGTGACTCTGGCATTCACTACGTAACTACCACACCCATGCTTATGCCCTAATAGTGGAAATTAAGTTTTACACAGCACAGCAGACTATTAGTCCCGAATTGTGGCAGTCAGGGTCCTTTCTCTGACTTTCTGATTTACTTTAGTCTGTAGCATTGATCTATGTTTTGCATCCTTTGATCAGAGTCACATTCATGGTGTTTTAGAGTGCAAAAGTTTTTGGGGTTATCTAAACTGTAACACTTAACTAATCATGTAGTCTTTAGGAAAGAAATTCTGTACTTGTAGAATGAAAGCAAAATAAAGACTGAAACAAAATTAATATTTACTGAAGCTTCAATAGAAGCTATTTGACCTTTTCAGTATTGAGTCATAAAAACTGAAATGTTATGAAATTAAGAGGAAAAAAAAAGAATGAATGTGAATAGTATCTCACATTTATAATAGAGAAAGGAGAATTTTCCAGGAGGTGTTCTTTTGAGATGCTGGAAGTTTGTACTAAGTGGTGCTTTTTCATTAATGCAAGTGCTCAGAAAGGGGGCAATCACATGCATTCCTTACTGATTTATTAACGTGATAAAGAACGTCACACTGGCCCATTTAAACTCAAAATATTTTAATATATTTTTTAATGTGGAAAGAGGTTGCCTGTTGAAAGCTGTGATCTGTTGACTAGGAATCCTGGATATAGAATATGTTCTGTTGTATTTGGAAAGTGTAGATTGGTGAGTTTTCAGTCGAGAGATGAGACACATCTGCCAAGCTGGGCATTCACCAGATAAGTAGGTCCACACGAAGGCAGCTACCCAGAGGGGACGGGCAGCAGTTCAAGTATAAAGCTGGTCAGTAGTGGGGTGGCGTGGTGGTAAATTCTAGATTTGCCTAAGAAGGACAACCAAACTCAGTGGTGACCAGCCAGTGAGTGGTCAGTCCTTAGGGAAAACAGATCAGAAGACGCAGCAAAGCAGCCTCCACTTCCCAGGAAGGAGAATGGATGGTCCACAAAAGTAGACATCCCGGGGACGAGTCATGGGAGTGGCGTCAGGAGGGTCAGCATCTCCCGTAGCCTGTAAAGAGGCCAGACCACACCGCACTGCTGAAGGCCCTGGGTCTTTGTAGTGACTAGAAAGGTGGGAATACAGGAGCGGGGACCAGAAGAGGCTACTCCATTTCTGACTTTTATTCCTTGCATAGAATTAAGATAGAATTTCCATATCTGTAACTCAATGTTCTCTTCATGGTTACAGAAAAATAGCATTGCCAGCCAGGAGCTGGTGGCTCATACCTGTAATCCTAGCTACTCAGGAGGCTGAGGTCTGAGTATGAAGCTAGCTAGGACAAGAATGTCTGAGAGACTCTTATTTCCAATTAACCATCAAAAAGTTAGACGTAGAGCTGTGACTCAAGTAGTAGAGGGCTAGTCTTGAGCAAAAAGGAAAGCTCAGTGACATTGCCCACACTTTGACTTCAAGCCCCATGACCAGCACAAATTGTCTGTCTACCTACTTATCTATCTATCTATCTATCTATCTATCTATCTATCTATCTATCTATCTATCTGACTAACATTTATCTGATAGAATTTCTGTTTCTGGAACTTGATATTCTCTTCACAGTCATGTCTCAACCACAGGTTTGTCTCCTGTGTATCTCAGTGGCCTTCGGTCCTTATGGAACAAGCTGGGAGTTTTGTAGACTAGGATCTACCTACGTTCTTATTCTCAATCAACTGCCTTCTGCAGTAGCAAGTCTGCTGTTTCTAATTGCATGCTTCTCTAGTGTCACCTAACTCAACAGAGAGGCATTTGTCTTTCTGTGACCAGGAAGGAAATAGTAGCTGCTCGTGAGCACGCGCTACCAGCCTGTTAAGTGTGTCACACTTACAGGTACCAACTCAGACAGTAGGTGTCATTGTTTCCCACATTGTTGGAAAGGGCTTGGTAGGGATTGGCCAGTCCTGTGGAAATCACTGGGTAAAGGAAAGGAAAGGGCTTGGTTAGGTTGAATCCTTGGTGAGATTGGAACAAAAACACACCTGCACCTGCACACTTCAGGTAAAGGGCGTGCTTGGTAATGATGCCTGTGCCCTGGGCTCTTTCATGTTCTAGGCGGGAAGCCAGGACCAGGAGACCCCACCCCAGTGGCTCTGATCAACATCAAAGCGTCTTGCTCTGGGTGTTCTTCCAGACGCACTTGGCCTGTTGCTGTCTGCATTTTTTCGTCTGGCATCTAGACAGCTCTGGCTGGGATCTGTGGCTGGCTCTACTTCCGTGGGTCTGAATCTTCAGTGTCTACAAACCTAGGCCTCGGCTTCAGGGCTATTTCCCATTGGTACTTGGGCTCTTCATCTCCACTTTTCTGTTTCTCTCATCTCTGCCTACTCCTGGATTTCCTGTATTAATCTGGCAAAGGCCAGCGCCTGCCTATCCCATCGATTCCACCACATCTCAACCCCTTCACTCCCTCTCTACAAATTCCTGGGTTGAACAGGTAGCTCATACAGCTGTGTCTGCCTGTGCTTTATCAAGATCCTAAAGATGACTGTTGGGGCTGTGGTAACCAGTCTTCCTCATGGGGCTCTCATCGGCCTACCTGGCTTCTAAATGCGTGTTCGTGTTATGTCCTCTGACAAGGATACTGGCCTTCCTGGAGTCTGTGTTCTCACCAAATGCTCCATCAGAGCCAGGGAGTTGACAGTCTTTTTCAGACTTTCTCCAAGTTTAAATCTGGCACAGAATAAAGCTAAATAACTACTTTAGCAGATCAGGAATTGCTTAGGGTCAGGTTCAATATTTCATCTGCTTTCTAATTTTCATGACAGACTCATTTCCAAGTCAGCTTTGTGACATACCAAATCATTCCTTAGGATTTTGTCCCTTTGTAATGGCTAGCACAGAGGACTCACCAGTCTTGCAAAAGTCTCTTAACTATAGAGTTTATGTTGAGTTTAAATGGAGCTTTAGCTCACTTCAAATTAAAAATCTACCTGTGGCTCTGGGTTAAGATGTGTGGTAGAGTATTTTCCCTGGCTACACAGGCCCAGAGTTCTATCCTGAGAATCACACCGCACACACGCACACATACACACGCATGCACGCACGCACACGCCCCTACCTGACACTAAATGGGAACTGAAAACTATATCATACCACTCTGATCTTGATATGTAGAAAACTTTTGAAAGCATCTTTAGATGGCATTGTGGGGGAAAGTATCTTTCCAAACAACTTATGCCAGGGTTTATATGTTTGAGATCTTGTCGTTATGCTTCATTAATTTTAATTTGTAACAAGTTTGTTTTTGCTTTTTAAAAGGCTTGTGTTTTACAAAACATCTTCTTGAAGTAAAAACTACTCATTATCACGTAGGAGGAAGAATTGGTAGTTTAATATGCAAGGCTGCTAATGAGCAGAGCAAACAAGCAGGCTGCTTATTAAGTAGCTACTTGATTTTTCACCATGATGAAGAAACAAATAGGTATTTGGACATCCTTAGAGATTTCTTGTCACCTTTGCCTAGTAAAATTACTCTCAGCTTCCCACTGAAATTGCAACAGTGCTATCAAAACCAAAATCCTAGGTTGGGCACCCGTAGCTCATGCCTGAACTCCTAGCTACATGGGAGGCTGAAATGGAAGGATTATGGTTTCAGGCAAGCCCACACAGAAAAGTTCAGGAGATCCTCTTCCTAACCCAAGGCATGTTGCACCTATCAAAGGGATGTAGGAGGCTGAGAATGGAGGATTGGGATTCCAATCCAGTCTTGGGGGGTGAGGGAAGTCTGTGAGACCCCATCTCTACAGAAAGTAGCTGGATGTAGTGACATATGCCTGTGATACCAGCAATAGGAAGGTATGGCTTTGTGTATATCACTAGCCTTGCTAGAACAGAGCCCTCAGTTCAAACACCAAGAATAAATAACTACAGCATTAAGAAAGAAAACAGCATCAAAGGTTCTGCATTGAGAAAAGCATTTATACCTTGCTGGCTTCATGTTTTACTATCTAAGCAGTTTAAATAGGTCCCAAAGAGGACCCCAAGAGAAAGGGAGGGAGGGAAAAAATAAACAACTTTGCTGTATTCCTTTTGTCCCTGAACTGACCAACCGGAAGAGCAAGTGATATTCCTTCCCACCGCTGAGCAGAACCGGATCTCCAGAGCCATCCAGAGCTGATCTGGAGATTCTGTTCCCCTCTGCCCCCATCGGCTTCCTCATTTCATTATCCCTCTGAGAGCTAGAATGCAGAAGAATGGTGGGGAGACAAGGCTCCCTTTGGGATGGTAATCATCTAACAAAAACCGCGGAGAAAGCGCCAAAAACAAGGAGATTATTGGACTTAGTGTGTGCTGTCAAGTGTTCAAAAACAACTGCAATTGTTTTTTCTTTCCTCCGATCTCCAGCACAGTCATTACATTGAACCAAACAAGTGCACCTTTGTGGATTGCTCTATTGTTCTGTAGCCAACCATGAACTGGTGGGCTACATAGAATGGAACCTTAGTATACTCAAGTGAGTTACTGAACTTTGAACCACAACTTCCTATCTGTAAAATGGGTACAGTGGCCTTATGAACGATCTGCTTCTTTTCATAATTTTGCTTAATAAAGACTTAGCATTAAAAAGTCTATGTGAACTCCTTTTCATGCAAAAGCATGCTAAGTATGTAATATTGAAAACTGTAAAGAAATTGTAAAAGAAGACATATGTGGGGTGTGTATGCTCATGTTTTGATGAGCTGTCTTCTGTTTATTAGAAGAATATTTTTAATATTAAGGTTTAATATGAAGGTCATAGCCATAAGGAGTATTTTTTTTTCTTTCACGTCCAGCCTAATAGTGAAAAGAATAGGACATGTGAATTTAGAGGAAGTATGGTGATTATGGCCCTCCTGCTTAATAATATCCAGAGTACTTATATTATCTTTAATGTACATTCTAGTATATTAAAGCCAAAATAGATCCAAAACGTTTCTAATATCAACCACTAGGTGATGATAAAACTATTATCTGCTTTTTTAAATACCTAGAAGTACTCCATTAACCATCTCCTTATGGTAAGCATAACTACAGGTTAAGTCAGAAGGAATATTGAAGAGTGGGCAAATGTGTTTTAGTGTATGGCACTCTGAAGAGTGAACTAAAATATTAAACTTTCAGAGAGCTATGCTACAATTACAGGTTAATAATGCTTCAGTCGCCTTCCTCTGTCGCCTTCCACTGCGCATCAACTCTCAATATTAAGATGAGACACAAAAACACTAGGCATTGTTGAAGGCTTTTTTTATTTTCGTCCTTGGGCCTTTTCAAACACTTCATAATTGTCCTTTTCACCCTTAATCATTATTAAGAAAGTAAACAAACAGATGTAAATGTTATGTACTAGAGAGAAATAGTAATCTGTTAGGCCTCATGGTTTTGATTAAGACAGTAATATTATACAGGCAGAAATAGACAAGCCACAGAAAATATCCTGAAATAAGAGAACTCAGAATGCATGCTTTTGCAAGATGTCTGTTTTCTAAAAAAAATGGGCTTAAAACTTCTTTTTTCCTTTTCACATGTATGCTTTATTTCAAATCAAGAGATCTAATTAAAGAAGCACTTGTCAACAGGCATCTGTGCATCTTATCACATGCAAATTTTACAGACTAATACTGCTGAGCATAATTGGCTTAAGGATATGTAGTTTGAGTTTTGCTAATGGGTATAAAGACAAACTAAAGATGATTGAACAGTCGGTTGGAAAGATGGGATTGACTGTAATGATGGGGTTAGCACAGGAACTGATGTCACTCAGTTTCAATACTTGCTGTATCAGCATTAGAAAGTGACTCCCCTTCGTTGTATCTATAATGCATAAGTAAAGCATTTTCTTAGCTAGCCAATCAAAGGCCACTGGGAAAAAAATGTAGCATCAGAGATTAAGAACAAACTATTTGTAGATGGAGGAGGCTGTTATTGTATCATTGTCTTAGAATTTCCTCTCTGAGTCAGAGACTTGTAGCCATGAGAACTATGAGAGCAGCAGGCCTTAGTACTGTCAGGAAATTTTCTTAGAAATCTTCCCATTGGCAAATTGTTGAACACATCCCACACAATCATGGAGAGGATTTGGATACCTAACCAAAGCCATTCTGGTGTCTAATGAACCATGAATTTGACTGATCTAATACCATAAAAGTAAAGAAGCAGTTATAGCCTTTTGTAGTGATTTGAACTTTGGGGCAATAAATTTGAGACTGTGTCATAAACTTTTAGAGCTCAATGAAAACCACAGAGATCCCTAGCTAAGCCTTTCATTTTCTGTAGGAAGAAACCAAACTTGAACAGCCTAAGCTATCCAGCAACCTGCCTTCGCTTAATCAATTTGTTCAGAGCCAAGGTCAGGACCCCTCTTTTCTGGTTCCCAATGGAAAATGGGCTTAAAAAAAAAACAAAAAACCACTTGAAACAATGGAGAAGTTATATAAGTTACACATTCCAAAGTACTAGTAAAAACATGAAGTACAAATTTACCATAAATCAGAACTGAAACTAATCCATGAGCAAGAATGAATACTGTCTATTTGATTTTATTATCAATTTATTTTTTTTATCATGTGTTTGTATCTGTGTGTGTGCTGGTACTGGGGCTTGAATTCAAAGCATTTTCCTCTTGCTTAGCTTTTCTGCTCATGGCTGGCACTCTACCAGTTGAGCTACACTTCCACCCCTAGCTTTTTTTTCCTGGTTAATTGGACATAAGAATCTCTTAGATTTTTATTCTTGGCCTGACTTTGAAATGTAATCCTCCGATCTCAGCTTCCTCAGTAGCTAGGATTACAGGAGTGAGCCACCAGCACACAGATTTACTTTTACACCCCAAGGAAGACTTTTTTTGACTGATATAGATGGCACCAGACATTTTTCTTGTAAGCTGTGAAAGAAAATTTAATGTACTGACTTTTATTTCGCAAAGTTAGCATGAAAAATGTCATATTATACCAGCATTATTGAGAATGTTTTGAAATAACTATTGGAATATCTAAATAGTAAAAGTTTTAAGGAACTTGAGTTATAAGTATTAAGAAAGAGACCTGTTACTTAAAGTAAATTCTGTAAATCAACAAGATTATCAAAACAAGTGGGGAATTTTTTTTATCGTAGTATCTGGGCATAGTGATATACAGCTATAATACCAGCTACTCAGAAGGGAAGAAATTGGGAGGATTATAGTTCAAGGATGGCCTGAAGCAAAAATTATAAAGGCCCCACTATCTTAACAAAAAATTCCAACTAGGTGGGGCAGAGGGTGAAACAGGTAGAAAAATTGTAGTCTGAGGCCCAGCCATAACTACAAGACCCTATCTGAAACAAGCAAGAAGAGAGGGATCTGTGGCTCAAGTGGTAGAGTACCTGCCTAGCAAGTACAAAGCTCTAAGTACTAACATATGTAATATATAATAATATAATGGTAATATGATATCATAATATAATACATGGGCATATAGCTCATTATAGTAATGCACCTGACTTGCATTTATGAGGCCCTGGGTCCGATCTCAAGCACTGAAAGGAAAAGAATGACAATCTCTACATGTATCACCAAGTTTCTAGATGATTCCTTACACGGTGAGGTTTGTAAAGCACTTTGGTCGTTAGAAAATCTGAAAGAAAGCCTGGTTGTTTGCTGCCACTTCTCGTCTCTTCCTTCCTTTCCTTTGCCTCTCCCCACACAGGGGGGAAAAAAAAAAGACATAAAAATGTCAGACTAGGCCTTGGGCTGTGGCTTAGTGGTAGGGAACTTTCTCAGTACATAGAGGCCCTTTGTTCTAGAAAAACAAACAAACAAATAAATATATCATTTTTCTTTAAAAGGCACAAAGCAAAATAGATTGAAAGTACATAAAAGAGAAGAAACGTATTTCTTCACTCTGGGAAGGCCTGGGGATTCACTGTCTCAGGACTTTACTTAAGGCATGGATTATTGGTTTCCCCTAGCCATTATGCCCATTGGTCCCTTGTTCCCCAAGCCAAGATTGCATAACGGAGTTGAGAAGTGTAGTATAAGAGTTAATTATACAGTGTTGGATTTACAGAGGGGAAGGGTGAGCCGCAAGACATCAGAAGCAAGGACTGCTTATTCCAGTTAAGGACAAGGAGTCGTGGAGAATTAGGGCTGCCTGGGGACCATGGTAAATAACAGGCATCCTGAAGCAGAGGAGAAGGGGTTGAAATTAAAAGCAGAGTAAAATACTGAACCCAGGCATCCGTCTACAGAGATATATCCAGTGAGGGAGGGCTTGAGGGACAGTATCACGTGGCTACCAAGACATCAGGATCAAGCTGGGTGCCAGTGGTTTATCATGTAATCCTCGATACTCAGGAGGCTGAGATCTGAGGATCGCCATTCAAAGCCAGTCTGATAAACTACTGAAGAAGCCAGAAGTAGAACTATGGCTCAAGTGGTAGAGCACTAGTCTGGGGCAAAAGAAGCTCAGGGACAGTGCTCAGGCCCTGAGTTCAAGCACCAGAAATGACAATTAAAAAGAAAAAACCTCAAGGTCAGAGCTTAGTCGCTGTTGGTTCAAATCCCAGCTCTTCTCTCTGCCTTGGCTCCGTGGCTGAAAACATATCACTTAGACCATCTCACCCCTCCGTGTGAAAACAGTGGTGCCTACATCCCAGGGACATAGCAAACAGTGAGAAAGTCTACATAAAGTCTACCCCAGGGGCAGGGTCTTCGAGTGAGGATTCTGTGTTGTTTCTACTCATTTACTGATTTACGGATCTTTCGAATGAGTTTCCCTTCTGTCCTGCCTGTGCTCATGACAGAGCCGTAACTCTAACTAAGGGAAATTATCCAGTGTGTACCTTGAACTCCTCTACCACAGTGAGTACTATGATGTGATGAAAGAAGACGGAAATGGTCACAACACTCAGAGATCCTGAATGAAAAGAGATGATGGTGATGATGATGATGATGATGATGATGATGTGTGTGTGTGTGTGTGTGTGTGTGTGTAAATTCAAATTTAGGGCCTGCTCTCTGTCCCTATTTTGCTCAAGGCTGGTACTCTACCACTTGAAACACAGTTCTACTTCCAACTGTTTTTTGCTGGCTAATTGGAGATAATAGTCTCACAGCCTTTTCCTGCCCAGGCTGGCTTCAAATTGTGATCCTCAGATCTCAGCCTCCTAAGTAGCTAGGATTATAGGTATAAACCACCAGTGCCTGGTAAGAAATGACATTTTTCCATGGGGGTTACATCAGATTTTTTTAAACCTGACAAATTATCCTAAAGCCACATCCCCATGTGATAAAAATTAGTATGCTTTCATGGCATGCATTATGATTGAAAGACAATTATCACCATTCCTTTTCAATAAAATAGAAAGAAGATAGCTATTAGGCAAAAGTAGGTTGATTTTTCTTGAAGTCTTCTCAGTGTTTGAGCACTTTTTTGAAAGCATAGGAATTTTTGAATCTTGATGTTTTAGAGGACTAGATGGATAAAGTAATGATACCTTTAAAAGGATAGCTGAGGACTCCTCCCTCGCTGTGGTTATGTGAAAGAGAAGCAAGAGCATGGGACCTGGGAATTCTGATGTATGTCTGCCAGTATTGGTGAGAGATCAGATCACTCTACCTTGTGCTGATCACTTTTTAGTTCTTTGGGGGGGAAAAAATGCAGGCTGTAGTGGAGCTCCAGTAGTTCACGCCAGTAATCCCAGTTACACAGGAAAGTAAAATCTGAAGATCATGGCTCAAAGCCAAGCCTAGCAGCAAAGTCCCTTTGACTTTTATTTCTCATTAATAAGCAAAAAGCCAGAAGTGGAGCTGTAACTCAAGTGATAGAGTGCCAACCTTGAGCACAAAAGCTCAGGGACGGCACCCAGGCCTTGAGTTCAAGCCTCTGTTCACACACTACACACACACACACACACACACACACACACACACACATTCAGACTTTGGAGAGAACAGGAAAGTAACTGAAGTGTACATGTCTCAGCAGCGGAAAGGTTACCATTATAGAGCTTGAGATGATTTCCACGGTGGGAATATAGGAAGAAAAGATGGCTGAGAGCTGACTGTGTAGGAGCAATATGGGTTCCTTGTTTGCTCCCCTTTGTGGTTCCTGCCCTCCACGTTAGGACAGGATTTTAGAAATATACTTCTGTTGGCCTGTTGGGTGGGGACCAGGGTGTGATGGATTCAGGCAGGGGAAAATGGGAAAATCCTAATAGGTGGCAGAAAGGCAAGCAGCCACAAGTGTGTGAAATGGGTGAGCGCGGGAAGATGGCTTTCTGGGGCCACTGTGCAGGAATAAGTAACTGGGGCTGCCTCTGTTTCCTGACATGAGGGGCCTAGAGCATCCCGTAATGGCTGGTCACTGAGGACCTGGCTAACTCTTCCACTTTGTGCCCTGCCCCCCCCCCCTTGAGGCACTGGGTTCCTCCATCTCTGGGCCTTCATCTAACTCCACATTCTTTCTCTTTGTTTCTTTTTCACAGTGCTCATGTTTCCCAGGTCGGCAATATTTCCACCACCGGAGAGTAAGTTATTTCAGTTGCATTGGGGGACTTGCAGTTTTTAATGCCTTTTCCTACTCAGGAAGCAGAGTTGAAGCAATCTAATGTTGTAGAGTACTAAAAGGGCAGGATGATAAGTGATTTTTTTCAGGCTACTTGTGTATAGAGGGGAGAACAAGAAACATTTCTGCTAGCATGGGACTACACACTGCCCCACTATTTGAAACTAGCAACTTTGTTTTATTTTGTTTTGCTTTAAGACAGGGTTTTACTATGTAGCCCAGGCTAGCCTTAAACTCACTGGATAGCCCAGGCCTTGAATTTGCAATACTCCTGCCTCAGCCTCCTCCATGCTGAGATTACACACAGGTACCATCGTGCCTGGCAGGGTCAGGATATTTTTTTTCCTCTGTTACCAAAAAAATAATAATACCAATTATTTCTATAATAATGTCAGTTATTAATCATATGGATTAATCATGTTCATTGCATTAATAGCCAGGGAACTCTGGGAGACATCTTGTAATGGGCATGGAACTAAAGGTTAAAGCTCTGATCATGTCTTTTCTCCCTACTTGGTCCATTTGGTGGAACCTGTACTTACTGACTGCTTGTAATGTGCTAAGCACGGAATTAGATGTGGAGCAGCAAATGAGCCTTGAGCTCTGGCTGTAAGGGTTTTCAGCCTTGGTTGCAGAAGGGAAAGCAAATCAGCAATGGCAGCAAGTCCTTTCCCCTCCGGGCAGTGAAGGTGCCCTGTTTATTAGGCCTGACACTTGTGCTTTTCCTCCCGGCTTCCACTCGCACGTGGGTGAAATCCAAACTCGTTTTTGTCCTTCCCTGCCTCTCTAGCCACATTGCTCATTACCTGTGTGTTGGCCCAGGCCTTGCTTATTTCTCCACTGGACCTTTTTCAGCATGACCAGCACACTTTCCTCCTTTGCTTCTTGTTCAAATCTGATCCCTTCTGAGACCCAGTCCCCAGCTATGTGTGTGCTCGCTCTCTGGCCTTTGCAAGATGGTTGAGAGAATTTCCCACTGTCTAGAACATTACTGTGCATGTGCCTTCCTTCTTGCCCTGAAAGAATGCCAGCTCCATCAACACAGGTTCTAGTCTGCCATGTTCGTTGCTGTCTCCCTGGTACCAAGAGCAGCTGCTGGCATGTGTTAGGCCCTAAGTAATGACTGATGAATCATTCCTGGTAGACGCACTTCTCCATCATCTCTACCTCTCTCACTTTGCTCACTATCTTAAAAATGTTGTCAGTATGATTTGAATGAAGTTAAGAGTCTACTCTAAAGCTCCAGTTGGGAAATCTTGAGTTGTTTTTTAAGTTCTCGAAACCCATTTTATTTAAGAGAATGCTATTTGTCCATCAAAAGCATTTAGAAAACATGTTATTCATTTTCAAATGAAAGAAAACATGTTTTGATCAATATAAATGAAAAAGTTGCCATGACAACTTAGAATTAAAGAGTATGGCGATAAAAAGAAAAGGTCTAGGTGTGCTGATAGGTTCTGCAGATCTAAAAACAACATTAGACTTAGCTTACTGCACATCCTTTTCAACCTGTGTGCCTACCTGAACAACTAAATACATTTTGGGTGTGTACATGTAATCAACTAGAGGCTACAAAAGAACATACTATGCTGTTGTGCTATTTAATTGTTCTGATGAGCTGCCTTCTTTTTTCAATATAGTATTATTTCCTATATAATTTTATTTTAAAGGGATTCTAAATGCATCGTAGGAATCCTAAAATCCTTCTGCCAATTTGCTTTGTAAGTCATACTGAGGAGGTACAGAACTAATACAAAATCTAGAAGAAACTTAGCTTTATAAAAATAAGTATGTTATCATTCTATGAAGAAAAATATCTTTTCTCATTCTGCTTTATATGAAATGGCCCTTACTTCCTGAATGCTACATAATGATTGCTGGACCTCTGTGAGCCTTTCAGCAATCCTAAGCAATTCAAGAAATCCTAGACAAAGGCAAGAAACACAGGTGACAAATTGGTGGGTGATATTGGTTTTTCTTTAATTCACGATACCAAGAATGTTTAGATACATGTATCACTATTCTGCCTTTACTCCCGAAGCACAAATGGTTTTCCATTGGAAATGGAAGTATGTCCAAACTCACGAACATCTGCTTTTGAAGGAAATCCTTGATAAATCTTATGGCTTGATTTGACTCTTGGTTATGATATCTTTTAACCAGACTCTTGGAAAGAACCATCCGGTCAGCCGTTGAGCAGCATCTTTTTGATGTGAATAGCTCGGGAGGCCAAAGTTCAGAGGACTCAGAGTCTGGGATATCATCCACGTCTTCCGCTGCGTCCTCCAGACAGCGGAGACGCCCATCGAAGGATCCAGATGAAGTTCGGCATGGTAGAGAAAAGTAAGCCCGCATCCCCTCTCCTTCTTGCTTGAGTTTGTTGTTGTTGTTTTTTTTTTTTTCACTTTTTCACTTCAAATACACACTCAGGGCAGTCGCTGTGTTGTAGTCCCGCCTCCTGCTCCTGTCCTATTTCACTGTTTCATTTTGACCATTCTAAACATTTAACTCACATTTGGAGAGTCCTCGATGTCTACCAGCTGCCTGCTATGTTGTAAGAAGCCAAGTTCATTTAGCATGGCTCATGGCCTCCTCCTGAATATCTTTGTAGAGAGATCTTAAGGCATGGCAAGAGAAAACTGCCGTGTGCCTGTCTAGAGGCAGTTGACTGTTAGAATCGTTTTTTTGTTTTTGTTTTTTTTTTGGCCAGTCCTGGGCCTTGGACTCAGGGCCTGAGCACTGTCCCTGGCTTCTTCCCGCTCAAGGCTAGCACTCCGCCACTTGAGCCACAGCGCCGCTTCTGGCCGTTTTCTGTATATGTGGTGCTGGGGAATCGAACCTAGGGCCTCGTGTATCCGAGGCAGGCACGCTTGCCACTAGGCTATATCCCCAGCCCAGAATCGTTTTTTTTTAACCAGCAGATTTCCCCCTTCTATCAACCTGAGCCATGTCTCCAGCTCCATTTGCTTTTGTTGTGTGTGTGGGTTTTTTTGTATAGGGTCTTGCTGTTTGCTTGAGTCAGCCCTGTACCATGGCCCTCCTATTTTGTGCTCCTATGTAGCTAGGGTGACAGGCATGTATCCCTATACCCAGCTTTTTATTGGTTGAGATAAGGGATCTTGCTCTTTTTTTTGGAGGGGGGCAGGCTAGCCTTCAACGGATCATCCCAATCTCAACCTCCCAGGTAGCTAAGGCCTGAGCATACTAGGTTTGATAATATTTTTTAAGTCAAGGTAGTTTGACTCTTCTAAAACACAGTGAACTGGATAATTGATCCAAATGTCTTTATTATGTTAAAGTCCTACTGCAAATTGAAAGAGAAAGCAGGTTACATTGGAAGGATAATAAATAGATCTTATTATTAGGATATTAAATGTGTATGTAGGAGTAGGAAGGAAACCTTGAGAAAAAGAAGAGAAAACATAGAAATGAGATCCTAGTAATTGGGCATGTGTTTGTGGCACATTCCTGTAATCCCAGCTACTCAAGAGGCAGAGTCTTTGAGGACTGGTTTCCCAGGTTTGCACAGGTAAAAACATAAGACACTATCTGAACATATATAATCAGAGCCAAAAGGGCCGAGATTGGGACTTGAGTGGTAGAACACCTGTCCAGCAAGCATCAGGCCCTAAGTTCAAATCTCAGTTCCACAAACAAAAAGAAAGAAAAGGGGAAAAAAAAATCTTGGTAATTAAAATGAGAGGCCCAAAGGTCTAAGTTCAGGTCAAATTAAATTGTGACAAATATGATTGAACCCTGACAATGTTTCTGGAAGAAGAGTTGACATTTGTTCCACAAGTCAGGCACGCATCCTGGCTGAGATCCACTAGTGCAAATGAACGTGGTTTTCCTTCCACACAGACACAGTTCCATGCAATTCATCTCAATAAGGTTTATTCTGGTCACTTATTCTCGATTCCAAAAGGGAGTAAAGCTTTGTCTGATGGGTTGATTGGTTTTGGGCCTAGTACTGGAGATCAAACTCAGACCTTCCTCCATGCGAGGCAGTCCCTCGACTTCTTGAATTGTGCCTCTAGCCCTTTCATTTGTACTTTCTGTTATTATTTCTTTTGAGATTAGGGTCTCACTAACCTTTCCCAGACTGACTTCTTTAGTTTTTTTTTTTTTTTTGGTTTTTTTTTTGTTTTGTTTTGTTTGGCCAGTTCTGGGCCTTAGACTCAGGGCCTGAGCACTGTCCCTGGCCTCTTCTTGCTCAAGGCTAGCACTCTGCCACTTGAGCCACAGCGCCCCTTCTGGCCATTTTCCATATATGTGGTGCTGGGGAATCGAACTGAGAGCTTCATGTGTAGGAGGCAAACACTCTTGCCACTAGGCCATATTCCCAGCCCCTCAGACTGACTTCTTGATCCTCTTGGTTCTCCTCCTTCCATCTCCTGCGTTAGTTGGGATTACAGGATGTACCAGCATGCTGTTTTTCTCTTGATGTTTAACAACAGACTTTAGCTTTTGTATCGGTGTACTTGGGCTACTAGAACAAAATATAACAGCTGGGTTGGTTAACTGACAGAAGTTCATCTTTTCACAGTCAGGAGGCTAGCTGACTCAGGGCTGGTTTCTGGCAAGGCCTCTGTCCTCGGCTTTGACAATGGCCTTTCTTCTGTGTTCAGGCTTTCTTCCCCTCTCTATCTTATAAGGATGGCTCTCATGGTGGAGAAAGACACAGCTGTCATGACCTCGTTTAACCTTCATTACCTTCTGAAAGCCCTTGTCTCTCAACATAGTCACTTTGAGTATTAGTGCTTCAACACACAAGCTGTGAGGAGACACAGCCTGTAATAGCTTTCATGCCTAAAAGACCCTCAATTAAAAATCATAATTGGACACACACTCTAGTAGTCTGGAAAAATACAAAGGTTGACAAGAAAAGTGAATTTAATTAGTAAAACTAGTAATTTTGAGTTTAAGGCATCCTCAGAAGGTAGCTCTGGGGGTGTGGAGGAGAGGTGGGGGGGGTTGGGGGGGTGGGGGGCGCTCTGGGGATGGGAGGGTCTGTGTGGCTTTCTCTCCTGTCTGCAGTTCATCTATACTTAGGGTATCCCTCATATGTGTGCATAAATCTTTTATGTAAGTCTAATTCACATGTATACTTTCCACATTAGAAGTTGTAGAAAATAAGAGCAAGAGTAATATCACTCTGAAAATATTATGATAGTGTTTAATGTATAATTTTTGTCCCCATTCTAACCTAAAGATATGGATTTAGATTGCAGAATTAATATTTAATGCTATCTCATTTGGGGATATGGTTGAACTGACAGTAAAATATGGTATCTATTTTTACTCTTCCAAAGTCATTTATTTCAAGACATAGCCTAAGGGGTTCGGGAGAGACATTAACTCACACAGTGAGAGAGCCGAAAGTCCCAGTCGTTTCTTCCTTACCAAGTTATGTTGCTATGTTGACAATTTAATTTGTTCCACGATACACTTAGAAAAAATCAGTTTGTAAGTAATATAACTTTTTAAAACCTCTTATAGGAATATTTAAAATACATAAAATGTTGTAATCCAATAGATTAAATGCCATAATTATGACATTTCTGTTTCTCATAAGCTTATACTGCAAAACTCCTAAGAAATAACAAATCCATATTTCAGCTCAATTGCTTGGTGTTCTGTAGATTTTGTTAACGTGAGTTCTACCAAGATTGTCTAACTCTGTGAGATTTTAAGCATTAATGCATTTGTCTTCTACTAAAATACCTTTATCACAGGGGAAAATCAATATTCACATTCTAGAAAAGGTATTTTTTTCTGTTGAGATTTTTTTCTTTATAAATTGTATGAATTTGTAATACTAAAAGTTATGTATGTCTATGAGTCCAGGGATATGGCTCAGTGGTCTAACATAACATTGATCCTCAGCACATATGTGTGTACGTGTGTGTGTGCGTGTGTGTGTATACATATATATATCACCATGCACAGTGGGAAGTTTCATTATACACACACACCTTTCTCCCAATCTGAATACAAATTACTTTTGGAAAATTACAAAAGCTGTTTCCTGGTAGAAACATGACCCCTGACAATTTGCTGCTAAGAATAATTTGCCTTTTAATGGGATTCATTGGGTCCCGGGCAGCTTCAACAGTGATACCCTACTGAGATTTTTCACCTAAAAAGCAAACTGGAATTTTGGGGCTTTCTTCAGATTCCTGTACAGTACAACAGTAGTATTGTGAAATATCCCTTTCAAATAAAATTAAGTTCTTCTTTTTCCCTTTCAACTTAAGGGGGTTCATCAACAAAGAAAACATCCCCTCCAGCTTCAACAGCTTTGATGAGTGTATCTTGAACACTCAGGAAGCAGAAAAGTTGCACGAACACACTTCCGATTATATCGGAGAAAGAAGCAGACCTAAACGTCAGAAATCCAGTTCTAAACTTTCCGAGCTCAATGAAAATCAAGATGGTCTCAAGGTAAGAACATACATGATAGGTTTTTTGTTGTTGTTGTTGTTGTTTTTTACTTATAGTTAGTTAAATATCACATCTCTTTTTGCTGCATTTTACACACACACACACACACACACACACACATTTTCACCTATGCATTCTAAGAGAGACCTTAGCATTGCTCAAAGAACACATTTGCATTTCCCTTGTGTAAATATAAAAATTAGAGATATTCAACAGTTGATCAGAAGAATAAGAGATAATATACATTGATTTCCTTGTTCTTTAGATTGATCTACTATTTTAACTTACTCTTCAGGCACTTTTGCATTGTACTTTGAAAAAAGTTGTTTATAAAGCACTTTGCCTTATTTTTTTCTCCCCTTCTATTCATTTTTGTGTTTTTGTAGAATGTGAAAAGAAAGTAGTAAGTTGGCTTACAGCAAGGTGAGAGAAAAATACATACATAAAGAGGATTTTTGCATTCAGAACTATCTTTGTGTTTGGAAGTTTGGTTTTAAATCTTTATAGACTCAAGTTTGTACTTTGTGAGGGTCCCCCCTAAATTAATCAGAAACAAAAAAATTGATCCCCTATGGACTTCCTCAGACCTGTACCTTGAGTCATTCTTTGCTGCGTGTGTTTCAGTTGGATATTTATTCTGCACAACTTTTTGATATACTCATTTCCTTCTTTGTTTATGCTTCACTTTCTTTGAAAATTGAGAGTCAAAAATCTTTCTTCCATTTCCTTTTTGTTTTAAAGTAAAATGAACAATGATGAGGTACTCGCTAATGGAACAGAACTAGAGTCCCATCTACTTTAGCTCTGACCACAGGAAGTTCAATGCCACTTCCTGTTCATTTACCCACCTTGCAGGCTCCATGTGCACTGAAAGATTCTCAATTTTCTCCTATGTAAAATATACATAAATGCAACTCTAGGAGAAAATCTATTTATGTAACCCTCCCAAAAAATGTTCTGACATTTAATTTCTAGACATAAATTGATCTAGAACAGACAGACATAACTACCCTTCGCAGAAGTAGGACTAATACATGTCTCAAATGTAAGCATTAGAGTCATTACACGTATTTGAACACTGATGATTTACTTCTTTTGAGAGGAAAAGGAATTGTTTTGTGGTGCTGGGGAATCAAACCTGTGCTAAGCATGCATGCATCACTGGGATTCACCCTTAGACCAGAGAGTAACTATTCAAAAGAATAAATGTTAATAGTTTCCATCCTTTATGTGTTCTGTTTGTGTGTGTTCATGTACGTGTGTGTGTGTGTGTGTGTGTGTGTGTGTGTGTGTACTAAAGTTTGAACTCGGGGCCTGGATGCTGTCCTTAGCTATTAAGGCTGATGCTTCTACCACTTGAGTCATGGCTCTACTTCCAACATTTTGGTAGCTAATTGTAGGTAAGAGTCTCACAGACTTTTCTACCCAGGCTGGCTTTGAGCCATGATCCTCAGAGCTCGGCCTCCAACATAGCAGGGATTACAGGCATGGGCCACTGGTACCCATCTCGTTAATTCCTTATTTGGCCTATGATTTGTTTATCTGCCAAAGAGATTTATGGTGGCAAATGTCTGAAGCTTGGTATGGTTAGTTTCAGTGAGCTTAACCCATTAGTAACTTTTTCCACTAGGAATAAAGTACATTTATTTATTAGAATATGTGCTTGAACTTTGTTTAAAAGTCTTTGGATGTGAGACCCTGCTTCTGTTTGATGTGAAAGAATTGGCACAGCCCTCTGATATTTTCCTTATTCCAGGACTGTGCAGGTCATGTGTGAGCATGCGTGAGCTCGGTGGACCTTGTCTTTGTTGCAATGAATAACTTCAACCCTGCCAACGCTACTTAGCAGGAAAACTTCCTCCTCTGTAAAGTGAGGGCATTCTCATAACATCTTTCCCGATTCAGCTATTCCATGTGTTTCCAAATCTAGTCTTCATAGACAACCACAAGGCAAAGAAAGCAAAGGAACAGAACAATGACTGGTATTTAGATGACATTCTGAAAGTTGCACACCTCAACTGGTTGCTTATTTTTAACCTTGTAATTCTACTTTCCGCAGCTCTCCTCCAAAGCCTTTCCCCATTCCATTCCAAGGCCTTTACACCCAGACCAAACATTTATGCCTGTAGCCAAAGGAAAGGAAATTAAAAGACTAAAGAGAGAAAATAAACTGCACACAATTAGATGCCTTTTAGGTGCCTGAAAGTATTTCAGATTCTGGGGAGACAAATAGTGAGAGAAATAGGTGGAAATGCCTGCCTTCCTGGAACATCCATACTCCTAAGAGAAACAGACAGTCATCATGACAAACAAGACAAGCATAAAGCATATGAGAAACTGATTAGTACTGGGGAGAATACAAGTAAAATAGAGAATGGTGATGGGAATCATTGTACTGTTGTAACCCAGGGGTTAACGAAGATCACCCCCACAATTTGACACTTGAGTATAAAGAGCAGCCCTATAGATTGGGCTATAGGTCCAAAGGACCCCCATCGAAACACACACACACACACACACACACACACACACACACACACACACACACACACACACCCCACACCCCACAGTTACTTACTTGGGATTTCTAAGGAGCCATGGATAAAATTGCTATGGGACAAGAGGACAGAGTAACAGAGAAATGGAGGAAAGACATTAAATGGGTCTTCTCTGTCAGTGGAAGGACTCTTATTTTACTATGAGAGAGACGAGAAGCCCGGAATGTCCTCAGTAGGACCGTAGTTAAATACAGAGAGACCCCTTAGGAAGCTCTTGCGATAATTAGTTTGGGATGGCTGATAGCGTGAGCTATGGGGAGAGGAGGTAGCCCTCTCCGTGGCTGCCAGATTGTGGAGATTAGGTACACATAGAAGTTGCAGGAATAATTTCATAGGTTTGGTTTTAGATGGAGTGCTTCCTATTAGACATCTAAGAGGAAGTATCTGGGGGGTAAATGGATGGGAGAGTGCCTTGCCTAGAGATGCACATGTGGCTGCCATCATCATCATCGTCATCGTCGTCGTCGTTGTCATCATCGATGTTACCTAATGCCAGAACATTGGAGGAGATAACCACAGAGGAGGGTGTGGATAGAAAAGCTGATAGCAATATTTAGAGGATGGACAGATGACAAACCAACAGGGAAAGATTTAAGAAGGAACAGTAGAAAGTAGAAGAAAATGAGTCATGATGATGTTTTAGAAGACAAGTCACCAGGTATCTCCAAGGGAACGGAAGGTCAGTAGAGAGGACGGGGCCGTTAGCATACCCTGAGTCTGACCCTTGGAATTTCCAAAGTAGAGCTCACTGGTGACCATTCATGATCATTATTAATCATTATTAATCATTATTAATGCTGGTAGAGAGATGAGAGCAAAAGCCACTCATGAGAAGAAGGGAGAAGCCATAAGCAATAGCTTCACAGGGACCTTCTGGACCAACAACAGCCAGACCGGAGATTCCCTCCCTGACCTCACAAGCTTCTTACAGACTTGGCATCCCCACCCCACTGGAGACTGTAGGGAGAGGATGAGCCCCCCCGCCCCCATGCACTTCGTTCTCTTGCCTCTCAAGGGTATAGTGATACTTAGAAAGACTATACCAACCTCTTTGGACTCTGAATCCATGTCTAGCCTTACTATTCACACAGAATCATGATAGGAATGAAACATAACATAAAGTGTCACACTCCATAGTGGGACCAGACACCTGTCCAGTTCACTATTCATCACGATACCCATCGCCCAGCATGCTTCAGCATGCAGTGACTGTGTGCTAGATAAAAACGAAAAATTACAAGAGTCTGAACGTTGTTGTATGTTGTGTAGGTTAACATACATCAGAGAAGGACCACAAACTCCATGTCTCAAGGACAGTCAAAGTTCTAGCTCAGGTGACAGCCCTCAGCAAAAGTTCAGCGCAGGAGAGAGGCCTGGAGCTGCAACTCTGCCATCCGTATTTCAGCTCTCAGAAAGAGGGGGGATTCCAAGCAACCAGGAGTGTCCCTGCTGCCAGGCTGGCAGTCACCTTCATCACCTCTCACATGTCACCAGAGAGAAGTTATCTAGTGACACGAGGGGCCAGGACCTGTGTGGTGTCCGGACACGTGGCAACACCATGACTGAAGGAAAGCAGATGCATTTGGACAGACAACTAGTCAGCTGCCAGGGCCCCCTTGAGATGCCAGTATTCTTGGTGAAATGAAGTTGCTTCAAGAGTTTTAAGCAGTGAAACATAAAATGGAGAAGGGGGCATTAAGAAATAAAAGAGTTAAAATCTGCCATTGGTCCTTTACTAATGAGACTGTGTAACTCACCTTTTCTCCCAGCCCAAGGTTAGACTTCTGAGCCTGTTTTGACTAGCTGCAGTGCCATGACCTTCCATGTGACATGTTTGTCTAGGGAGAGAAAGCAATTTTTTTTTGCATGACCTCTATAAAGGCTTTGTCAGCATTTTGCAGTTTTAGAAGACAAATTTGTTTTTGCCCCAAGTGTTTTCAAGGGCTTCAGTCGGTGGTCAAACAGGTTTTTGAGTCTGGCTCTCAATGCCAACTCAGAGAGAGGAGAAAAAAAAGATGGCAAATAAACCCCACAGTCTGAAGCTAGCTGTAGCCAGGCCTTCGTTCTTTTAGATTTAAAGGTTGTATTCATAATTGTGGAGGGTGGTTTTTGAAATTCATTTCCTTCTGACACCTAAAAATTGCTGAAATAAACTAGGTCATAATGGATCTGGACTTATATGAGTCAGAATTTAGTAGATTATAAACTAGGCTCTAGTTGGTTAAGGAAAATTATGATAATACAAAAAGAAAGAAACCCCAGGCTTTTTTGCTTTAACTTATACTTAAAGTCTGACCTATTCTTTACTATTATTAAAAAGCAACTTACGACTTTTAACCTGTTTTTCCATGGTCCTTGTTCCCAGAAGGTATAGGTGCAAACCCAACAACTGTCACAAAGGAACATTGTGTAGCTTGCATACTGTTATGGTGATACTAGCTCGTGAATATTCAACAGTTTCAAAGTGTGGAAAAAACAACATGGCAACAGAGAGACAGAGGAAGAGAGAGATGGAGACAGAGACAAGACAGAAAGAGGGAGAGAAAGAGAGAGAGGGAAGGGGGGATCTTAAGCATATGGATCAAGTATTGAAAGTGGAAGGGAGAAAGTTAAAGAAATTAATACTTGTTTTAACCCTAGGCATTGGCGAAACTTCTCACGTTTTAAAACTGTTTTCTGGAAAGCTTTTATGTAACCTAACTGCTTCTGATAATGTTCAAAATGTGTGTCAATTATACTTTGGTTCTTTCTGTTTAGGAAAACAAAAAAGAAAATCAAGTCTTTCAAAGACGGGAGATACAGCTCAGTGGTAGATTACTTGCCTGGAAAATATGAGGCCCTGGGTTCGATTCCTAGCACTATAAACACACACACACACACACACACACACACACACACACACACAAACACACATCCATTTTCTGAATCTTGTACATCTTTAAATTTGTATAATGCTTTGATGGTTTGATTACTGTCCTTTCTCTTTCCTGAATATTCCTTAGCTTTCATCTGAAAGTGTTTATTTCTTCTAAAATACTCTTTTGCATCTAACTTTAAGTGGATCCTTTTATTGGTCCTCGTTGAGAGACAAAGATAGAGAGGACTGATTTCCCTAGGAATTCACATTTCAGAGTCATAGGAAAACCTAATACTACTACACTAGATCTTACACTAAAGATTTTGCTAATCCACTGGAGATTACCAAGGAGAACAAAGAGGCTTTGTCACTGATATATTCCTCGCTATCAGAAAGGTCACACGGAGGTAATGAAAGCCAGAATGCCTTGGTTTAGTGGAACCATTTTGTAGAGGTCTTCTCTAACACTGACCTTAAAAGATATACATATAATGAAACACTGTCACAATTTTTCACAATTCTTAGTATTCTCACAGCTAACACAAATGCTCTGTTTGTTCCTGAGATATCAGTCTTCACTATAGACAACATTTTCCTTGGAGATTGTATATCTTTAGCAATAACAATAGCTAATATTCACTGACAGCTACAGATATTATTTTTATAGAGCTTTAGCTGTGTTGTCTTGTTAAATTATCATGGCAGCTCTGTGTTAAGTGGCATTCCACACCTCTCTGTTCAAGATAAGGAAGTGGAGGCTTGGGTAGAGTCCTGCAGGGACAGTTAATGGAGCTCCTATCCACACTGTGAGCCCTGCTATCTACCTCTGTTCCTGTCCTTTAGAGAGCCCAGCGTGCCCAACTGAGAATTCTAGACAAGTTGGCTAAGCCAGCACAAATAGAAAAGAATTATTCTTGATATTTACTTCATGGAGATCTTTATACAGTGTGTGTGTGTGTGTGTGTGTGTGTGTGTGTGTGTGTGTGCCTGTGTGTGTGTCCTAGGACTTGAACTCAGGGCCTGGGAGCTGTCCCTGAGTTTCTTTTGCTCAAGGATAACTCTGCCACTTAAGCCACGGCACCACTTCCAGCTTTTTCTGAGTAGTATTTGGAGATGAGAGTCTCAGGGACTTTCCTGTCCATATTGGTTTAGAACCACAATCGTCAGATCTCAGCTTCCTGAGTAGCTAGGCTTACAGACGTGAGCCAAGTGCCCTTGGTTCTTTCTATGATTTTTGGGGGATTGTTATGAACCAGTTTTCCACTTTGAGGGTTGTTTTTTTATGTTTGTTTATTTTTTGTCATGATAGGTTTATCAGCATGTAGCTAAACACGAGCTATTTCAATTCATGTTCTTTATTTCTTTTGTTGCTTCAAGATAAATGTGCTTTGCCTAATAGGCTTTTGATACAGATATGAATTCCTGAATTCAAAAACAATTCAGGGGGCTGGGGATATAGCCTAGTGGCAAGAGTGCCTGCCTCGGATACATGAGACCCTAGGTTCGATTCCCCAGCACCACATATACAGAAAACGGCCAGAAGCGGCGCTGTGGCTCAAGTGGCAGAGTGCTAGCCTTGAGCGGGAAGAAGCCAGGGACAGTGCTCAGGCCCTGAGTCCAAGGCCCAGGACTGGCCAAAAACAAAACAAAAACAAAAACAAAAAAAACAAAAAACAATTCAGGTCCAAATTTCTTAGGCAGCTATTCTTTGAGGATACTGAATTTACAAATGAACAAATAAGAGCGCACATTTAATTTTCCCTCATGGAGATAACTTATTTTATACTCTCCTTCTCAAAAAGCACTGACCACATACATCACTGGGCATGGCGGTACATGGTTGTAAGCCAAGCACTTGACAGGCAGAGGCGGGAAGAGCACAGATTTAAAACCAAATTGGCTATAGTAACACCTTGTCTCCAAAAATACAAAGAAGGGGGGGGGAAAAACAAGCATTGACCATATTTATAAGTGTAGGAAAATATACACACATTTATATACATTACACATGTACCTCCTGATAAACATTAAGACCCCTTAGTCAACCTGAAATATGTACAATTCAAAGTTGAGTTTTCTATTTATATATTTGTCTACCTTAGCTAAGTAAAGGTAACATTAGATACTGAAAGACAAAAAAAATAGTGGTAGTCAACTCCATTTCCTTTCATAGATGTTTGGGAACTCTGATGCAAACTACATATCAACCCAGACCATTTTAATAATATAGTCCACAAAGATAATCAATGAACAGCAATGAATTTCTGATTAGGCTCATGATAAGGTCTCTGAATTCTTAGAACCTGTTAGTTCTAAGCCACCCTGAGGCTCTGGCAATCTGAGTTTAGCTGTGTTTAGCAATAAAGCGTGGATAAAGCTACACCTCAGTGGTGCACACCTGTAATCTTCGTTACTCTGGAACCTGAGGCCAGAAGTCATTCCATTCAAAGCCAGCTACAGCAGAAGAGTCTGCAGACTCCATCTCTAATTAACCAGCAAAATGCTGGCTAGAATGCCCAAGTGGTAGAGTGCTAGCTGTGAGCAAGAAAGCGAAGCAAGGACACAAGACTATGAGTTCAAGCCCTGGTACTGGCTCACATTCCCCCCAAATGCTGATTGCTACCTAAAAGGTACCATGACAGTTCCATGACACTGTCATGAGGAACAATAAAACCCAATGTACAAAACTTTGTATAAGCAGAAACTCTCATAACTTCATTTATTTTAACGAAGTTAAACTGGGAAGATTATAATTAGTTCACATCTACATAACTGTCTGACTTTTTGTTGTCGTTGTTTTGCCTTCAAAGCAAAGGGAGCTTGCTGTGGTGTAACTCTTACCATTGCTCTTGACAAACCACATTGGGTCTCTTGCAGGAGATGGAAAATGTTGTTTCCCCTCGATCACCGGACCACCCTGGGATTGATGGTGTTGAACTCATGTCCAATGAAAGGTAATGTTCGAATCTTCTCTCATTGTTTTCAAGGGTATAAGATTGTGTCCCATTTAGTACAATGTGAGGTAGAAGAATAGAGGCAAAGGACCAATCTGTGAACTAACAATATTTTATTACAAGGAAAATACTTGAATAGAAAATCTACGGTAGCTGGGCACCAGTGGCTCATGCCTGTAATCTGAGCCACAGAGGAGGCTGAGATCTGGTTCAGAGCCAGACTGGGCAGACAAATCTGAGACACTTATCTCTGAATAACCAGTTTTAAAAGAGGGGTGGGGGGCGTGGCTTATGTGGTAAGAGCCAGCCTTGAGCATAAACAGGAGTGAGAATGTGAGGCCCTAAGTACTGTCCAAAACAAAACAACAACAACAACAACCAGTAAAAAGGAAGGGAAGGAAAGGGAGGGGAAGTACTAGTACCATTAAAAACACATACCTGAGCTGCTTGCCCAGTGTCTCATGCCTGCAAGCCTAGCTACTCAGGAGGCTGAGATCTGAGAGTCATGGCTTGAAGCCAGCCCAGGCAGACGAGTCCATGAGACTCTTATCCCCAATTAACCATCAGAAAAGTGGTAGTGGAGCTGTGGCTCAAAGTAGTAGCTCTAGCCTTGAGCAAAAAAGTTCAGGAACAGTGCCCAGGCCCCAAGTTCAAGCTCTAGGAATGGCACACATACACACAAAAGAAAACTTATCTATGTTCATGTTTCAGCCTCTGGGTGTTTTTCTTTTCTAGTTATTTTTTTAATCCATAAGAATTTGGTTTAGGTAGAGCTAAGTCAGACTACCTGTAAAGTAAATGAAATCACGACATGAATAATAATATGAATTAATATAAAACAAATGGACACTTATGACTTTTTATTGTTGCTGTTGTTTACAGCAAAGACAATGAGAGAGTTGGCAAAGACAGCCAGCATTGTGAGGTAAGTAGCTCACAAATTGGGGGGAGTGGGGGCCTGTTCCTACATTCTTGTGTGTGAACATGGAATGTTACTAGCCTTTCAAAAAGAAGCAGGCAGGGGCTGGGGATATGGCCTAGTGGCAAGAGTGCCTGCCTCATATACTTGAGGCCCTGGGCTCAATTCCCCAGCACCACATATACAGAAAATGGCCAGAAGTGGCGCTGTGGCTCAAGTGGCAGAGGGCTAGCTTTGAGCAAAAAGAAGCCAGGGACAGTGCTCAGGCCCTGAGTCTAAGGCCCAGGACTGGCCAAAACAAACAAACAAACAAAAAGAAGCAGGCAGATAAGTGGTAGGAATATAGTCAGGAAAAAAAAAAAAAAGCCAGCACCAACACTTAATGATTCTTTGAGAAATTTGCTTTTTCAATTATTTTATTTGATCATCGTAATGATACACTGTAAAAGTATAGAGATTTCCCTTTAGGTTTTTCCATAAAATAAAACAATACAAAAAGCCAAAGCTCCTGATTTGATTTTTTTCCATAATTTAGTGCATTTTAATTGATTGAAATATATCACTTGTGAGTTTTAATTAACTTTCAAATGAACATAAATTCAGTTGGGGTTACTTAATCCAATTCATTTTCTGCATTTGGTAAACAATGAAGAAAAAAAAACTTGGCTGGGTGCTGATGACATACTGCTGAAATCCTGGTTCCCAGGGAAACTCAGATTGAGGAGTGAGGTTTGAAGCCAGCCTAGGCAGACACAACTGAAGAGACTCTTCTCTCCAGTTAACCAGTAAACGAGCCAGAAGTGGAGCTGTGGCTCAAGTGGTAAGGCTTCAATCTTGAGAGAAATAGCTCAGGGACAATGCCCAGGCCCTGAGTTCAAACCTAAGAGTTCAAAAAAGAATGTGCAAACTGGGATTAAGAGTGTAGCTTAGTGGTAGAGCACTTACTTTGCTAGCACAGATGCAGCTTGGAGGGTTCAGGCTCCAGGAGCCTCAAAGAAGAGTTCAAAAGCTGGGGACCTCTTTCTTTAGAGAACCGCACACTCACACATCATTTCTGGAAATTGACAGCTGTGGACTCTGTAGAATTGTGCCATTCCTCTGTTTAGTCCTTGTCATGTATAATCTGTTCACCACACCAGAGCTGAGAGAGGGAGGCTTTCCTCTTTCTGATTTCACCATTTCTGAACCAATTCTTTCATCTCTTATTTCCTGCTCTTGTATATTTCCTTCTTTCCTTCCTGCCTTCCTTTCCTGGAACCCAGGAACAAACTGATAAGCTGTCCTTGTCTCCGGGAGCTTTTTTTCTGGGTGCTGATACAGAGAGAGAGAGAGAGAGAGAGAGAGAGAGAGAGAGAGAGAGAGAGAGAGAGAGCATGCAAGAGCACTCTCACTTCGCTTTTTCCACTCAAGGCTGGTGCTGCAACCATTTGAGCCACACCTCCACTTCTAGCTCTTAGTTAATTGGAGACCAGAGTCTCATGGACTATTTTGCCTGGGTTGATTTAGAACTGCAGTCCCCAGATCTCAGCCTCCTGAGTAGCTAGGATTCGAGGCATGAGCCACTGTACCCACCTGGGAACCTTTTAAAGATTGTGTTTCCTCATGATCACCGTTGTTTTTTCTGGCTTCATCTTCTCTTTGACTTCCTCTGCTCACAGCAAGCATCTCCTCACCATGCTGTTGAACATTATTTTAAGGACGGCCACGTTGCCAGCCTCCTGGAGAGCTCTCCTCAGTTCATTCCTTTGATGCCTGTTGTCTTTTATGCCATCAAAGGAAATAGAGCAACCTTTGCGGGAGAACTTGGTGACATTAACTCGTCATTTCTGGTGGCATCCGAGCTCCATTCATGCTGGGCTCAGCTTGCTTGAGTCTTTTGGTGGACAGGTTCTGTCGCAGTGGGTGAATCACGGAGAAGGAATCTCACCACCTCCTTCCACGTGCCAGCTCTCATGCTCCCATGTGCCAGCCCAGTGTGGCTGCCAATCCCCGCCCAGCCCACAGCTGGCCCTCCTGGAGTGCCCACTATCCATAATCATGATCTTGCCCATCAGAGGATAAAATTAGTGGTGAGGTCAATGTCGACCAAGCCCTCAGGAGAGGAAAAAAAAAGGTATCACTTCATAAGATTGGAATTATTTCCATGGTGAAGACTTGTGTTTGTTTGTTGCACTAAATACACGTTACTGTTATTCATGAAAAACCTGTCTGTTGTTCTTAAAGTTCTTTCCCCTGCTTCAGGGTGTCTTCATTTCTTACTTGTTTTTAGTCTTATTGTTTTTCTGTGTTTTACTTTTTCATATAGGTAGCACTTTCTAAACTTCTGTGTACCCCCCACATAGAAATCTGGCTTCCAGGTAATGCAGGAATAATCCTCAAATTTTAGAGATTAAACAAGAGGGGAAAAAATGTTAGACTATAGTGACCTTTTAAGACTTGGTTTTAACGAACACTTATTTCAAGTTTCCTACAGCATTAGGTTAAGATGGCAGAATTGATATGTCCATTATGACCAGATAAAATAATTTCTCCAATTTCATTATATAATTGAGAGAAATTTTATTCTCACTAACATTGTCCTTAAAGTTGTTTTTTTTTTCCTTCTAAACTCTCAGACTCATAAGATGATAGCAAATGGCAGCCATGGAGAAAGCTGGGTGCATCCTTTCTCCCTGTAAGTGACCCTTGCCCTCACTTGGGGCTGGGGTCAAGGTCATGGTTAGGTAGAGATGGGAGGCAAAGCAGGCACATCCTTGACTTGATTTTTTAAACAATCTATCTACAGTCTCCAATGTATTTTGGCTTCAGGCATGTGTTGAACTTGAATATGACCCTTATCTTTCGGCTCTTCAGCTGTGTACCTAATCTCATCCACAGCCAGCCTATGGAGACCTCCATGGGCATTGCTCATTCAGAGTCTCCCATTCCTCTTTATTGTAGGGTTCAGATTAAAATGTGTTTAGGGCCAAACCCCAACAAAGAAAAACAAGTTAACAGTCACTTCACAATAGCACCAAGGAAAACACAGCATCTTTGGATGGTCTTTGGGAAGGATGGATGTTGTGGTGAGCTGTTCCTGCTGGTTGTTGGAAATGAGGTTTCCTGCGCAGGCAGACTTGGGCATTCCTAGACTACTTGTGCTCTCAGATTTATCGTTGTTGTTGTTGTTGTTACTCTTATTGTTTGGTCTTGTTTTCTTTTAGAAGTACTGGCTAACTCAGGGCTTTGCACCTGGACCATGGCTCTAACTTTGTTATCTTTTATTTGGGGAATTGGGTCCTGTACTTCTATGCCCAGCTGCTCTAGGCTGCCATCTTCCTGCTAATTTTTTGCCCAGGATGTTTCTAAACGAAAATCCTGATGTAGGCTGACAGGCGTGAGCTACACCAAATGACTGTTCTTTCATTTTTAAATTCTTAACGACTGCATGTATCCAAAAGAACAGTTAACCCTACACAATATTCTCTCTCTCTCTCTCTCTCTCTGCCCACGCCCCCCCCCCCTCATCTCAAGCTGGGATTACAGGTATTTTTAATTTTTTTATTTATTTATTGTCAAAGTGGTGTACAGGGTTGCAGTTTCATATGTAAGGCAGAGTACATTTCTTATCCAACTTGTTCCCTCCTCCCTCATTTTTCTCTGCCTACATTCTTAAAGATACCATTGAAAATACATCTTTAGAGTTCTGCTTCCAACAAGATTTATGCCTCCTGCTCTAATTTTATTCCTTCTGATAAGTAATTTTGTATTGTGAAAATGCTTTACACCTCACATAAAACCCAGAGTTCTCCCACAACAGCCTTACAATGAACTTCTTTGTCAGGGAAGCAAAAGCAAATACAACTACATGAGCAGATATCACATCATCTGAGAGTTTATTTTTATGTCCGAATTATAAGGTCAATGAAGTGTTAAATTCTTTGAGGATATTTTTACATTCTTTATGCTTTCTAAGCTCACTGCTTAGAAGCTTAGAAGCATACCTTTGATAACAAACAAGACATTCAACATAAGCAAAAGAGCATTTTCCCTTTTCTTATTCTTCTTCAAAAAGAGGGAGCAGGAGAGAGAGAGAAAGAGGGGTGCAGCAGCAGCACCTTCCAATCAAGACTGAGAATTCAATCAGCTATGACAAGACTCAGCTGCAAGCTTCTATTTGAGATCTCTGAAACAGCTCCATCAGTTATCATCAAAACTCCAGAGGCTTTGTAGCTCACATGGATTTTGGAAATTTATTCTATTTTCTTTTATTACCAGGCCAAATAGTAAATGTTTATGGCTCCATGAAGTTCTTCAGTTCTTAACAGCGACTTTTCTCTGTACACACTGTATTTTCTGGAATAGTCTTGTTCTTGTCTCTCTGACTCTGGAAACATACAGGCCATTTATCCATCTATCCTCTTCAGAAAGTGAGGAAAGAATGAAACAACAATTCACCAATTCTTGGAAGCCTGGGAAGGTTCTAGATGAATGAAGTCTGATGATAAAATAGCTGGACAGGGACTAGTCTCGGCAGGGATAGACTGACCGACGAGCAGCTAATGGCTTCTTGACCTGCACGTGGACTGTGGCCGAGGGCCCGGGCCTGACCTGTCCCTGTTGGCCTAACATCCTGTGTTGTTCTTACAACTCACACCATGCTAGTCCCCATACGTGCAACGTCTGAATTCCACACCAAACCCCGTATCTTGTTTGATCCTCAATTCTGGCACCTAGGACTTAGTGAATATCCAATGAGTACTTGCCAAATAAATAAGTGAACAGGAAAGTGAGGAAAAGTAGAAACAGGTACAGCATTTCTTTTGCTTTTACCAAAGACTACATGTTTGGGAATTTTGTTTCTTTTTTTTTTTTTCCATTTGAGCTTCACAAACGAAGTCTTGTTTCTGTATTCAAAACAAGACGGAACGTCTTGAACCTTGGAAAGCTGGTATTTAAATTCATCTCCACCTTCGAAATCCCTCCTTCCCTGCCTACCATTGCAGCAATCCTTCTAAAAGCCAAAAAGTATATTTCGACATGTAGTGTGTCCGCATGTGGGTGCCACTCTTTTTTTAAAAAATTAAAATTTAAAAATAGTTATTATAAAGGTGACATCCAGAGGAGTTACCGTATCCTAAGTCAGGTAATGGGTACATTCCTTTTTTTGGACAATGTAACCCCTTCCTTCCCTCTTGCTTAGTTTTGGGGGGTGCCATTCTGTGACTCCCCATCCCCACCCTCCCCAGACCCTCGTGCAACCCCAGCCAGGAATCCCTGGCATGACCAGCCAGGCTGGAACTTGGGTCTCAGGATTCTAGAAACAGCAAGCCAGTTTCCAAGCAACCTCAGATGGATCAGAGTGGAGCCAGGCAGGGCCCAGTTGTTCCTGTCAGGTGTGTGCATGGAGAGGCGCTGCTGGCCAAGTGCACCTGTGGGGGTCTGGTCCCGTGCGGTGTGCCAGCCATCAGCCGGGAGCCCAGTCACTCAGTAGTCTAGTAAGTTAACCTGGGTCTATGGGGACAGATCAGCATTAGATTGGATACAGGGCACCACCATAACCGCCGGCTTATGGTAGCCTAGCCTTGACTGGACAGTTGCAATTCCACAGCCCTTCCTACCCGTGCCCGTCGGCCCTCCAGTCACACTTGCCCCTGCTGATTCATTATGGGCTCTACTTGCTGCAGATTCCTTTGCACGACTCTGTGTGTTAACGGGTTCTCATGATGTGTCTAATACTCTGAGCCATCCTGTGGTTCCCTAGCTCCTACCTCTGACTCCAGCCAGTGTTCTGATCTCTCACTCCTCTTGCCTGAAGGTTTGAAGCCCGGCGGGGCTTTGGTCCTTCATCTTCACGCGCTGTCACCTCACACCAGAGGCTGTCCAAGATGGCTATCACTAGGTGACATCTGAGAGATGAGGAGATAGACGCTCCGTGCAGAGAAATAGCTCAGGCAGTCTTCGAGTAGCCCCAGGTCCCTTCCCAGGGCCTTGCATTTCAAGTGACCGTGTATTCATGCAGAAAACACCCGAGTTTGAAACTAAAATTGCACGCTTCTATTCTTCCCTATTTTGATCTCTCTGAATGTAACGAGCCTTATAAATCCTCATTGAGAAATATTTATTTACTCTCCCTGCTCCCTCTTTTCTTGCTCCCCTCTCCACTTCCTCCCTCTTCCTGTTTTCTTTTCTCCTTCCTTTTCTCTGTCTCTGTCTCTGACCTTATCTGTCTGTCTACCTCTGTCTCTCTGTCTCTGTCACACACACACACACACACACACACACACACACACACACACACACACTCTTTTGGTGAATGGTTGACCCTGTAACTTTTTAAAAGCTAAACATCACATTTGGGCATTTCACCCATGTCCACTTTGGATTTAGTTCAAGAGGCAAGTACTTTTTTGTGACATAAATGCAGTGTGTGTGTATGTGTGTGTGTTTTTCAATAGACCCCATTTTTAAAGTGTTTTAAAACCCGTGGCCTGACTGATGCTTCATTTTGGTCCCCAGTGTGAAAGAAAAAAAAAGAAGAAAGAAGAGAAAAGAAACCAGTTCTGTAGCATCATTTCAGGGAAATATAATAGTAAAAGCGCTGTCTATTCCCTGGTGATTTCAAAGTGGGTTGGATAGCTATTCAAAGTAGCTGGAAGTCTTAAATAGTGCTTTATTTTAAGCATCAGAACATTGCTTCTGCATTTACAAATTCACTTATAACTTCCAGATGTTCTACGTTTCTTTTATAATTAATGGGAGTACATTTGCTAAAAATGAATTTCTCTTTGCTTGCAAAGAAAATCTCACATCCAGACCCATGCCGCCTGAGAAATGCATTTGTGATTAAACACTTTTTTTTTATAATTGCATTTGTTTGTAATTCTATGAGAACAGGAAGAGTGTCCATCGTGTAGTTTACAAGAGTAGGGTAGTAAAAAGAATTTCCATGCCAAAGACTATGTTAGCGCTGGTTGCGCACACGTGTGCACGCGAACGTGCACACGCAAGCACACAGCTAGAATATTAGCCTTTGGGAAGGGTTTTCCCTAGGTCACATGTAGGTGCCACCAGTGAGCAAAAACAAATGTAGCCCAGTATTTAGTATTCAGAGTAGATGAAGAATAGAGGAGTCAAAGAAAACAAGTGGCAGTTGCATATTTGTAGGATATAAATTATGTATCACCGACTTGCCAGCTTCTGGTTTTTCACTCAAAAAAAAAAACAAAAAACCAACACCCTCATGCTCCCTGTATAATTTTGGCTCATTCCCAGAATATATATTCCTTACTCCTGGCTGAGTTGAGACGCCACCACCACCCCCACACACACACACACCCCGTGCTGTGTGGATTTGCACAACATTGCGTTCATACCTCCTCCCCCTCCACAGCTCCTCCATAAATAGAGAACTGCGGGAGAGCTGGGATTGTGCAGGTAGACCCCGTGCCTGTGTGCGTGGTGGATCCAAGCCTGCGGGTGGCCGGGGAGCAGGCTCCCCAGGCTTCTCCCCCCCCCCCCCCCCCACCTCTACCCCTTGCAGGACTGTGTACCTGAGGGGCCTAGAAGCCTGCAGGGAAAAGACACCCTGCTGCGGGCCCCAGCCCTAGCAACCGGGGCTGCCCGGGTTTTGTTGTTGTTTACAGTCTAAGGAGCCCGTGCTCCTTTAAGGGAACACGAACTCCTCTCCGTCCTTCCCGGGCCCCAGTCAGTAAGCGAGGGGACTGACAGCTGCCTGCCCAGGACTCTCTCTCTCTCTCTCTCTCTCTCTCTCTCTCTCTCTCTCTCTCTCTCTCTCTCTCTCTCATTCTCTCTCTCCCCCTCCTCCTTCCCTCCCCCCTCCTCTCTCTCTTTCTCTCACATTCTCTCCTTCCTCTCTCCCCCCTCCTCTCTCTCCCTCCCCCCTCTTCTCTCTCTCTCTCTCTCTCCTTCCTCTCCCCCCCCTCCTCCTCTCTCTCTCTCTCTCTCCTCCCTCCTCCCTCCCTCCTCTCTCTCTAGTTGAGGGCACGCAGATGGACAGTGGCTCCTCGCGGGAGCGCGGCCAGCCCCCGTGCGTCCCCGCCGGGCATGGCGATGAGGCCGGGCCCGCGGCGGCGGTGACTCCCGCGCCGGGGGCGGCCGCGCCGGGGGCTCCCGAGGTTTCCTCCCGCGGGCGTGGGCTCGCCGCGGTCCGGCACGGGCGGTGGTGAACGCTCGCTTTTTTGGGGGGGGGTGTGGGGGGCGCCCCTTGTGTGCGTCTTCTTGCAGAACCCCAGCATGAAGATCCAGGAGCATCCCAGCCTCCCGGACGCCAAGCAGCCGAGGAGCCCGGAGCCCGAGGGCCCGCAGGACGGCTTCGTGTCCGAGGGGCCCCCGCCGGACCTGCGGGCGCCGTGTGACCGGGAGAGCTGGGGAGGTAGGCGACCACCGCGGGCCGCCGGGATCGCGCGTGGGGCGCGGGGCTGCGCGCGCGCGGGGTGGGTGGGGGGGGGGAGAGCCGGGCGCGCAGAGGTCGCTGCTCCCTCCCCCCCCCACCGGGCGCCGGGACCGCGGGGACGCGTGGCTGCAGCCCACGTCCGTCCACGTCCCGCGTTACCTGGAAGCCCCCTTGGCTTCTGTGCCTCACCTGGGCAGGGCGGGGAGGGGGGGCAGGAAGGACTTTCCTCTTTGCCCTGTGCCTCCCCAGCCCACGATCACAAGTCACCCACCCACCCAGCACCACCATGGCACCTTCTGATCCATTCCCTTTTCTTTTTTTGCCCCCAGAGAGTGGTTTGGGGGGTCTGCTTTGTTTGGGGGTTTCTTTCTGTGGGATCCCTTTTGTTTAGAACTCAAGGCTCACAAACTTTAGGGGTAATAAGGGCTCCAAAGGCTTTTCTGAGAAAATCCTGTAACTCAAGGCTCTCAAGATTGGTTTTCCTGGAGACTTTTTGGTTAGAAGTTGGTTTGGGGGGGGGAGAAGAGGGGAGCCTGGCACCCATGGTCTCAGGGGGGATATATGGCATTGGTTTGATCAGTATTTACTCTTACTCTTTCATTTTCTCGGTGTGGGACCCAAGACTGAACCGGTATTGGTGGGTAGAATAAATGCCAGCGGGTGTCCACCCTGGGGGAATTGGACTTGTGATTTCAGTATAATGGGGTGACTTAGTACAATGATAGAGAACCACAGGTCTGAAAATTCCAGTGGTTTTCACTGTCTTCAATCCCTACTTTCTCCTCCTTTTTTAAAACTTTTTTTTTTTTTTGCCAGTTCTGGGCTTGGACTCAGGGCCTGAGCACTGTCCCTGGCTTCTTTTTGCTCAAGGCTAGAACTCTGCCACTTGAGCCACAGTGCCACTTCTGGCCGTTTTCTATACATGTGGTGCTGGGGAATCGGACCCAGGGCTTCAAGTATACGAGGCAAGCACTCTTGCCACTAGGCCATATTCCCAGCCCTTTAAAACTTTTAATGAAGCTATACTCCATCTAAGTTGGATGGAGAGAATTGAAAGGTGTTTGCAAAGTCCTTAAAATGAAGATTAACCCTCTTATACTCTGGCATACAGATCCTGAGTGAGAACAGACTGGTTTTATTCTAGCTCTTTCTCATCTAAGGAACCTGTTCTGGTTCTTTTCACATAATTAGACAGTGGTTCTGAGATTTTTATCAGATTAATCCAGCTCACAATACATTCATTGAAGTAGGGGGAAAACATGTTTGTCTTGCTTTCTTTTGTTTTGTTTTTATATAATTTTTATTATCTTTAAATAAGTATAAAGGAGGTTTCAAGTCCACATACCCTGCTTTGTTGTTGTTGTTGTTTAACTGGCATATCATTGGGAATTGTTTGGTTCTTGATGTATTCCTGGGAATGGCTTGGTTCTTTTTTCTTCTTTGCATTCTTTAAAATAATCATATGTATTTTTTTAATCCATATCTTAAAAGTAGCCTGCTTGGTAAGAGGCAAAAAAAAAAAAAGAAAGAAAGAAAGAAAGAAAGAAAGAAAAAGAGTCTCATGTAATCACTCCTGCCCAGATAAAAGTTAAGAAACATAATAATAATCAAAATTAATGTATTTGAGTTTTAGTGATAGGGTCAGCAATAACATTTTTAGATAAAAATTAGGATTTGGAGCCCAAAATCAAATTTATCCCATTCTCCTCCTGCTCCCCCTCCTGGCACAGACTGTTTGATCATTCTTATGTCACTTAATTATAAATTTACAGTGTCCCCAGCACACTCAAAGCAGCAAGTAGAAAGCTTAAAATTCTCTCCAGCCTGGCTGAAAGCCAGTTTATAGTTTTCTAAACACTGCTTTAGGACTTTCTCTCCCAGATAAATAATAATAAGGTAAACAAGCTGACATGTTATTTTGGAAATCTAGATAGAATGTTTTTCACAAACATTATTAGTGGAAAAATATATTCCATTCTAAATAGACTTTGGGAATGTGAATTTTGTTAGCCACATAATTTATGAAATGGCCTTCTGTGACTTTTTCTTTTTTTTTTGCCACTTAACTGAATTTGTTGGTAAACTTATCTAACTTAAAAATCGGCATGGATTTATTTCAGAGCCATCTTACCATTTGGTTACTGCTCTCAGTGACTGTTTTTTTTTTCTCTCTATTTATTTTAACTCTCCAAGTGGCAGCATAGCAGCAATATAGCTGTAGGAATAGTCTACAAAAAAGCAATTTCTGTCTATAGTCAGATAAAATGAAAGTACCATTTGGTGGCTAAAATATTACCCTTTACTGCTTAGTAACAAGCAAAATGGTGTCTTTCCAGCAAGAGAAAAACTTTCTAATGTAAGCGGTGCATGTGAAGCCCTATAAATGGAGGTAATAATTACCAAAACCTTACAAACCAGTATGCAGGTGGATAGCTCCATCACCAGGCTGGAAGCCACAGTGGGAGGAAGCTCTCTTGTGGGCTGGCTTAGCTGTTCCCTGCCCCCCCCCCCCCCCCCCCCGCTGCTCTCTATCCCTCACCAGGCTCAGACTCCCATTGAATTGGAATCACAGATTATCAATGTAGGTAGAATGTGGTGAGGAGCTTGGAGGCACAGGGAAGCCCTGAGGATGGAAGTCATGCTGTTTACCTTCTGAGGGGCAATGTAAAGAAATGTCTGTGTATCTGTGTGTCTGTGTGTGTGTGCATACGCGTGCACATCTAGTACGTGATATATATTTAACATATAAAATATATACTGAACGCATGTTTTATGTACTAGCTCATCAGATAATATACAGCTATATTTTAGGGTACATTATGTCATCTGTCTCCATGACATCACCATCATTGTTATTCCAAGGATTTCTCCTTTGCAAAGCTAAATGAATATACAAATCAAACATACAGCTCTGTGCTGGAAAGTTCTGTGTAGGTGCAGAATGAGAATGTCCTCAAGAATCCAATTTGTGGGCTGGGGATATAGCCTAGTGGCAAGAGTGCCTGCCTCGGATACACGAGGCCCTAGGTTCGATTCCCCAGCACCACATATACAGAAAACGGCCAGAAGCGGCGCTGTGGCTCAAGTGGCAGAGTGCTAGCCTTGAGCAGGAAGAAGCCAGGGACAGTGCTCAGGCCCTGAGTCCAAGGCCCAGGACTGGCCAAAAAAAAAAAAAAAAGAATCCAATTTGTATTGACTTGGGGAGGTATTGTTTCTGAAAGTACTGGAGTTTATAAACACCCGCCTCTTGCCAGTGTATCTTTGTGAAATTAAGTTTTAAATGGTATTTATTATTTATTCGTTGATTTATTTATCTAAGATGAGGTCTTTCCTTGTAGCCCAGTCTAACCTCAAACTCTTAATCCTCCTGCTTCAGACTCCCAAGTATTGTGATTATACACATACATCACCATGCCCAGCTAAAAGTCATAAAAATACTTAACATCTCAGTCATTATTTACTGTAACTAGATAATTGCTTTGGAAAAGAAATTCTTCTAGTGAACCATGAAGAAGCAAAGGATTGTGAAAGGTCTTTCGGTTGAACTCTCCTATCCTGTGTGAGCCTCACGTAGCTAAAATGAGGATTTGAAGTCAGCGTGTCTCCTGACTTGTAGCTGAAACTCCTGAGTCATGTGGTTCAGGCTTCTAGGAAGCTGGAGATGAGAGTGGTTCAGAGGCAGACTCCTGGGTTCCCACGCTGGCCTGCCACTTCACCAGCTTTCTACGCCTTTAAGGAAATATAACAGAAACAGGCAGGTAAGGGTGCTGTCTGCTTAGTCAGGAGTCGCCACGGGAATTCAATGTTAAAGTGTGCCCAATGTTGCATACAGTGTGGATGCGTGGTAAGCACTTTGTGAGTATCATTGCCTTCCACAAATATCTCTACCTAGAGTTTGAGGAAAAATCAGCTCTTTTGAAACCTGAGCCCCATTCTATGTAAGGATCGTGGATGGCTCAGAGCACTGAAGATGACTCCGTAATGGCCTTCTGTGGCTTTCCTAGAGAATACCACCTGCTCTAACCTCCAATGGTGTGCTAGACACGGGGCTGAAAGATGCTGCACTTGAAAAGACTTCAGCTGCACCTCAGTCCAGCCTTCTTCATAGCTTTGTCCTAGATAGACAAGGGCAAGAAGACAGGTAAGGTAGTGAATTAGTAACTAATTAAGCAACTACCTCTAAATGTGCACATCCATGGATCAAGGTCAGTTCTGGTGGGATGTTCTCATTGGTTAAAGTCCTTAGCCCTGTTGGCTTACACACACTTGTCAATGATTTAAGTCAAGCTAGCCAGGATCTGCTACTAAATTTGCAGATTGGGCAAAGCCCAATAGATGAAGCAAGGATTATATTTAGGTCTGATAAAGCTGGTTACTAAGGTTCATTCGAAATCTGGTAACTTTCCAAGACTATTTGAACAACTTAAATAGCACTACCATTGTTCTAAGGTTCAATTCTGGAGCCCTTAAAAAATCATAAATAAGCAAATAAAATTATAAGAAATCCTTGAAGGGCTGAGTACATGTAACTCAGTGGCAAAGCCCTTGCCTAACAAGTGCAATGCCCTGCGTTCAATCCCCAGTACCACTAAAGAAAAAGAAGATCCCCTAAGAAAGGAGCCAGGCCCCAACAGTCTCTGGGGAGGGAGATGAGGTGGGTGGTGGTGGATGTAAATAACATAGCTGGAAGCTAAACATGGAACACGGCAGCTCCCTTCTTGCCATGCAGAGTTCTTAGAAATAAGTCGGCTCGGTCACCAGTTTTCTTTTCCGTGGTAAATGGATCCAGCATTTACTCTAAGCACAGTGGCAGTGTCTCAATGACCACACTGCCATGACTCAGAGATGCGGTCCTCCTGCCGTGCGTTTCCTTTGTTTCCATGGGGACTGAAGTGTCTGAATCAGAACTCCCCCAGGTCCTATTATTTTTTATCACTTAGATAGCAGGAATATAGATAGCTCTTAGCTGTGTTATTTCTGACCTGCTGTGATGTCAGCTGACCTGCCTGGATGGATTAATTTTTAATCGAGAAATAGGTCATAATTATGTTTATGGTTCATGACAAGGCATGCAACTACCAAGGAATTCTAGTCTAGAGATGACTAAAAGCAAGGAATTCTGGGCCAGATAGGAAAATGCACTTAAATGGCACTTTAGCATGACAATCCATTTGAAGCCTTGATGTTTTCTGGTTTCTCCTTAACTAGTTTTCTCTTAATGTCTTTGTCTCATTGCCCTGGAGTTACTGACTAAAATACAGTTACTGAGATGTCAAAATTGGGCATTATTTACCACACTGCCTTATGCAAATCTTACTCATTTGTTTAGATGAGAATCAACTATTCAAGCATAAACTAGCCTTATTCTTAGATCCTTTCAAACTAAAATGTGGAGATAGTGGTTCTTTAGTTATATTGAATGATGATCTGTCTCTTTATACCTTTCTTAAATTGGATTTTTAAGCTATAAGTGAATAACAGGAAAGGGGGGAAAGGGGAGAAATCATATAACTATTTCATGTTGCAGAGGCAGGAAATATTTCACTCCCCTGTACTACCTGATGACTAATAGTGAAATACTCTTTCTTATTGTCTTAAAAGTTGAAATTCATAGTTGTTTTACATCACATTTTAACATAAATATGAAAATGAATTCTTGCTGGGCACCATGCTAGTGGCTCATGCCTGTAATCCAAGCTACTTGAGAAGCAGAGATCTGAGAGCTGACAAACCTATGAGACTTATTTCCAATGAACAACAAAAAGCCAGGAGCGGAGCTGTGGCTCAAGTGGTAGAGCACCGCCAGCCTTGAGCAGGCAAGAGCACAAGACCTTGAGTTCAAGACCCAGTATCAGCACTAAAAAAAATGAGGAGAAAGAGGAGGAAGAAAAAGAAGAAAGAGAGGGGAGGAAGAAGAAGAAGAAGAACTGAATTATTTTGCCCGCCTCTATGATTTAATTAGAAAAATGTCACCAGGGGCTGGGATTTTTCTACCTCTGCATTTCCTCTATGCCTCTGGAGGGAAAAAGACGTATTTGTTCTTTGTGTCATTGAGATGATTGGTCCAGAAGGAAGCTACAGAATAAAGCCATGTTACAAATCAGAAAATTGATAGATGGCCCCATTAGCCACGGAGGTCCAATCATGACTGAGCCCCATGATTGGCATTATATAATGAACTCAAAGGTCACAGGTGATTGGAGAGTCCTCTTTTTGCCACATGCTTAAAAGTGGTAAAGATTAGTGATAACATTTTAAAGGAGATACTCTGCTAGATTCAGACAAACCAAAGGGCTCAGGATTTAAGGTAATGCCTTTTCAGATAGTTTCTTTTTTGATGAGTAGAAATGTCAAACTAGCCAGCACACCCTTATGCCAATATCAACATGAGACATTGCTTTGCCAAAGCCCTCTGTCCCCATAAAACGTCTTGTCCTTCCCCCCAGTTGTTTTGCTGGAAGGTTATTACTGGCTGCATGGCTGTTGGACCCATCTTAACCCTTCCTCCATCCTCCTCTCCGATCTGGCTGTTTTGTCCTTACAGAAAACTACTGCCGTCTTAAGAAATGGAAGATGAAATCTGATCAGCTCAGCAGTTCCATTTTCGGCAACTGTATTTTTACCTTTGTTCAGGGATTACTTTCCACTCACCCTCTCCTAACCTCTCAGTCCATTTCTCCCCCTTTTTATGTTGGCAGAGCTGAGCTGTTCAGATCTAAGCCCTGCCACTTAGCAGAAGATGGATGGCGTTTGGTACAAGTGCTGAGATGTCACATGATTCTCCTAATGGTCTCTCCTCAACTTCCGGAGCCCCAGTACACACCAATCATGTCCAGAATACACTTCCATTTTTCAAAATATTGTTATCTATGTTCCCAGAAAACTTGGGTTCTTTTACCTATTGAACCTCCTTCCACATGAAGCAAGTGTTTTAATGTGCCTCTCTTCCCTGTTTTGCTGTGGTTTCTTCACCGTTTTCAGGAGAGACCCAGCACTTTCAGAACAGAAGCACCACCGATCAGGAAGTCAGGGGATTTAAGTTTCAGACCCAGTGCTTGGTATTGATTAGGTTTTGCTGTCATTGGCTGGGTGGAGCACACAGTTCTCAGACCTGCCTACACTCGGAATCACCTGGTGTGTGTGTGTGTGTGTGTCTGTGTGTGTGTGTGTGTGTGTGTGTCTGTGTCTGTGTCTGTCAGTCAGTCATAGCCAGATCTTCAGCTAAATATCCTGCTCACCTGGGTGGAGTAGACTTGGGTGTTGATATTTCCTGATGTTTCCCTGTGAGACTATTATGAGAGAAATCCTGAGGGTAGATTATGAATGAGGCTATACCTAGCTCTAGATTTAAAAGAAAACAGCCAGATATCTGGTCTTCCTAGATAAAAAAGTCTACATAAAAATAATAATAAACTTTTAAAAGATAAGTTTATACAAATTATAGTTTCGTGGCTGAAGGGGCACTGATAGTTTCATGATTCAGACTGCAGAAACCCTACAACTTAAGAACAATGACCAAATTTCAGCCTTATGTAACTCTAAATTTAAAGCTTAACTATTTTTTAAGGCAGAGTATTACACATAGAATACTATTGTGCATCCTTGAGACTTACCTTTCAAATCTTTTCAGTGAATTTTTTAGTGAGGAAGGCTTTTGAAATAAATATCAAGGAGGGCCTGATGGTAAATAGAATGAGCATAACCCTTCTTCCTTCCAAAATGACAGATCAGGATTTTGTGCAGAGTATGGTCTTTTCTCTTACAGAGTGTGTCAAAAATGCACTTATCCAGCCTCGCCCTCCAGAAAATGTTCTTTTTTTTACCGTCCTCGTTTGATTTAATATGCTTCTCTCTCTGACTGTAGTCTTAAGACACTTCTGCAATTCCAAGTACAAAACAACGCCTCAGAATCAGGGCTAATCCCATTCACTAAGCAGAAGCACAGGAAACAGCTTAGTGAAGGACTGAAGCGGAAGTTGCAAACCCTCAGATAGGCTCTCACAGAGCGAATGTGATGGCTGTTAAGGCCAGCCGTGGTTCCAAATGCCTTTCTCCTCTTTACAGCAATGGTTTACATGTCAGAGTTTCCATTACTGACCTACTAGCCTGGCTCTTTCCAATCTATTCCTCAGAGCAGGTGTAGCAAATTTGAGAGAAAGTAAGAATAGAGAGATAAAATGTAGATAATGTGTACCAGAGTGATCATTTTAATCTGTACCCGGTATCAAAAATGAAGATCCATTCAGCACACAACTTCTTACAGCATTTCAAGAACAGTGTGGACACTGATTGAGATAGGTTGTATTTATAAATTGATTTGAATTAAAACCCCTTTGTGCAACTACTTAAAGATAATAATAATACAGCCAGACACCAGTGCCTCACACCTGTAATCCTAGCTACTCAGGAGGCTGAGATCTGCGGATCATGAAGCCAGCTGGGGCAGAAAAGCCTGTGAGACTCTTATCTCCAATTATCCACCAAAGAGCTGGAAGTGGCGCTGTGCCTCAAGACGTAGAGTACCAGCTCAGGGACAAGGCCCAGGTCCTGAGTTCAAACCCCAGGACCTACACATACAAACACAGAAAGATAACAATAGTGATAATAATAAGACAAACAATGTTGATCTCTTCTTGCTATTCTTTTCCAGATCCCGTCCCTACCTTTTCCTCGTGGCAACGGGAGACCGTGGACTCTGATGAAGCCCGCCTCTCCCCACAGGCTGGACGCCTGATTCACCAGCTTCTAGATGAAGACAGCGACCCCATGCTCTCCCCTCGCTTCTACGCCTATGGGCAGAGCAGGCAATACCTGGATGACACGGAAGTGCCTCCATCTCCGCCCAACTCCCATTCATTCATGAGGTATGTTGATCTGGGCATGCCCACAAACAGGAGAAAATAGAGATGGTGCTGATAGCTCAGAGTCACAGAGGGAAGCAGTTCACTTCCTTTTAGTTGGGAGGATGGACCCGGGAGCCATGTTGATCCACTCGCTGAAGCTTCTCCCAGCACCAGGGGTTGTTTATGGGGGAGCCGACCCAAGCTGTGCCCCTCACAGGCGGAGGAGCTCCTCTCTGGGGTCCTACGATGATGAGCAGGAAGACCTGACACCTGCCCAGCTCACCCGAAGGATTCAGAGCCTAAAAAAGAAGATCCGAAAGTTTGAAGACAGATTTGAAGAAGAGAGGAAGTATAGAGTAAGTGTCCCCCTTGAGCCCTCTCTCCTGACCCTGACATGCCAGCACTTCAGTGCCTCAGAGATGTGATCAGAGTTAAGGGACACTTCGAGGGAACCTCCAAACAAAAGACAGCCCAGACACCAGTGCCCCACAAATGTAATCGTAGCTACTCAGGAGGCTGAGATCTAAGGATCGAGGTTCAGAGAAGCCAGACCAGGCAGGAAAGCTCATGAGACTCTTATCCTGATGAACCAGCAAAAAGCTGGAAGTAGAGGTATGACTCAAGTGGTAGAGCACCAGTCTTGAGTGGAAAAGGCTAAGAGATGGCACCTAGGCCCCAAGTTCACACCCCAGAGCCGGCACCTACATGTTGTAAATGTACCAGTAAGCAGGAATGGGAAAAGGCAATGGATGAAATCTTTTGTTTGGCACAAATTTAGTTCAAGATCATCCTTATATACTTTTCCTTGTGCTGAGCTCCTTGTACTTTCAGCTCTATTCTAGCACTTTCCACTAGGTGGGCGAGAATAGGCGCGTTCCATGGCTTCAATATTTTCTGTTGCATTCACCAGACAGGTTTTTGTAGGTTTCCCATAAAAGAAAAAATAGCAAGAGGTGGGTACTGATGGTTCATGCCTTAAATACTAGCTTCTGGGATCAGAAGGATCCTGGTTCAAAGCCAGCCCAGGCAGTCTGTGAGACTCTTGCCTCCAATTAACCACCACTACCATCAAAAAAAAAAAAGCTCAAGAGCACTAGCCTTGAGCCAAAAATCAGGGTCAACACCCAGACCCTGAGTTCAAGCCCCAGAACCAGCACCAAACAAATAGGAAGAAGGTTATGTTCTTCATAGATATCTACCCATAATCAGAAAGAGCCAGTATTTTGCCTCTGAGGAATCCTTTCAAATCATCAAATATAATCAGCTATAAAGAAGAATGATTTAAAAAAAAACACAAAAGTTTGCTCTGCTGAGTCATGATTAATTTTTTAGTCTGAATGGACTCAACTTTGACTTTCTAATTAATACACAAACAGACAAACAAACAAACAAAACATCATCCCCTGCTACTGCTTTTCTCTACCTCCCGAGAAACACCGCCTTTCGATTTCCCCTTCTCAGCCTTCCCACAGTGACAAAGCGGCCAATCCAGAGGTTCTGAAATGGACGAATGACCTTGCCAAGTTCCGGAAGCAACTTAAAGGTAAGCGTCCCCGCTCTGTGACACGGCCTCGATGTAACAAGCCAAGGGCTGGATCCGTGGCCTCGGTCTCACTTAGTGCCACTGCCGGGGTCTTGCAGGGCCCTGAGGTGCTTTCCACCCCCAGCCCCCCGCCATGCTTGAAGACCCCCCCTCCCACTCCTCCTCAGTGTGAATAGAAGGGTGAAGGCTCAAGTCATCATTTCTGAAGCACCCACTTATTCTAAGGCTGGGGCCTCAGAAGACATGTAGACTCAGAGGTGGATCTGCAAAAGGTTTGATCCTGTCTCTCAAATAGCTTGTGTCATTTAGGAGATAATCATACCAACAACTAGACAGAATACAGTGTGGGGAAAAACATTCAAAATGATCTGCCTCAGTCATCCAGAAAAAGTTGCCCAGCGGGTTGTGCATGAGATCGTTACAGACCCCCATGACTAAAGAACCACGCCACGAGGAAGAACGCCCATTCCGAGAATACCCGGCTGAGGTAGCCGTAGCACAGGCGTGAACCAGCTAACACTTTCCCAGGAATCAGGGTTTGGGAAACGGTCCAGATCCACCAGGAAAACATTATCATTATTTTGGGTTTTACATAATGGTTCAAGGATTTCCACTGATATTATAATTAGATACTCTCTGAAGAAACAAAAAAAAAGAAAGATATGGCTAAGCAGTTATTGGCATCAGAGAAAAGTAATTTGGTCTCGTCAGGCATCAGGTCTCATGTCTCTCTACCCCCAAATCGTCTCCCCTAGATTCAAAACTAAAGATCTCGGAAGAGGACCTCACCCCCAGGATGCGGCAGCGAAGCAACACCCTCCCCAAGAGTTTCGGCTCCCAGCTGGAAAAAGAAGAGGAGAAGAAGCAGGAGCTAGTGGATAAAGCCCTGAAACCCAGCGTGGAAGTCACTCTCGAGTGTATTCAGCGGAAGCTGCAGGAGAAGCGAGCAGAAAGCAGCCGCCCTGAGGACATCAAGGTGTGGGGACCCTCTGGAAGCTTTCCAGACACACTGGACAGGGGTGCACATCAGTCTCCCTGGGCACATGCTATTTTCTTAGACCTCTCACTCACCTAGAGGTATTTTGTTGGCTATAGATGGAAAGCGGGCATACTAAAGTGGACATCTTACATAATGAGCTTCCTGAGGTTCATAAGAGATGCTGTTAACCTGGCGGAGATAGGGTTATAGACAGATCTGCTGCAGCATGCTGGAGGTTCCAACTCTCGCCATTGCTGGGGCCATTAAGCTCTGCCCCTTGCGTCTTGCGGGCCAGCTTTCCCCCATCCGAGCAGCCCGCCCTTGCTTTGGCTGCCACAGGGGAGTTGCGGGCATGTGGTTGTGACTGCGGCACTGGCCGTGTACTGGCGAGAGGCCAGGCAGGGAGCGCTCATTCCTGAGTGAGCCTTCCAAAGACAATGAAAAACCCCCAGATTCTCGTCAATGTTCTCTTAGTGGGTTTGTTTGAGGCAAAAAAAAAAAAAGAAGTCAGAATGTTCACAAGTGTTTTGCACCTCTTTCATGTCTTATCCCTATATTTCTACAGGATATGACCAAAGACCAGATTGCTAATGAGAAAGTGGCTCTGCAGAAAGCGCTCTTGTATTACGAAAGTATTCACGGCCGGCCGGTACGTGATCCCGAGTTTTCTGATTGGGAAACAGATTTAGAAATCGATTTGCGACATTCAGTATCCAGTAGATGGGACTCCCTAGTGTGTGCTTGCTTTGTATCTAGAATAAAGGAGGCTTACTTTATATTTACACTGTATCTAAGCTTTTGGAAGGCTTTGGCCATGAGAGAGTTCTGTTAGCTAGAAGGCACTAAACTGAAATTAAATTAATTGAAAGTTAGTTTGTATCTACAATTAAATCACTGGTATCTTATCGAGGAGACAAGAAGAAAGGAAGGGGAGAGTATAGAATGCACAGAGAGAACACTTCCTAGTCTCAAGTCTGCCCCAAAAGTTGCGGATGGCTCATGACTGTCAGACCTGTAGGACAGTGGTGTTGGCCTAGATTATGTACTCACTAACTCAGTCTCTCTGAAAGGCAGTCGCAAGCAGTGTTGATTTTATGAAAGGTTTTCAGGTACGCTCAGAATTCGACATGTGAAGCGTCCACCTTGTGGCTCTGCCTTTCCACGAAGGGCGGTCAGCCCGTGAGGTGGTTTGTTACCCTGTAAGCATTGGGTGCGAGCTGCTGGGGAGACAGAATTACAGAGGCTTCTGTTGTGATCTTCTTGCAGTCTTCCTGTGGGTTACACTGAACAGCCTTCCCTTCAGAATGTTGTCAGGAACAAAGCAAACCCTTCAAAGCAGGCATAGGGAAGTTCAGGTTCACGGTTAGATTTTATACAGAACCAAAAAGCATAGTATTCTTTTTCCAGCCTCAATCAAAACTCTACTTTTCAATCTAAATTATTTTATATGAGGAAGCTTCCAGAATGATTTACTAGAACTGGGTCGTGTGTGTGTGTGTGTGTGTGTGTGTGTGTGTATGAGTGCATGCACGTATACAAGTGTGCCCGTGCATGTGCCAGTTCTGAGGCTTGAACTCAGGGCCTGGGCGCTGCCCCAACCTTCTTTGTCCCAGGCTAGTGTTCTGCCACTTGAGCCACAGCGCCACTTCTGGTTGTTCGGTGATTAATTAGAGAGAAGACTCTCACAGAGTTCCCTACCTGGCCTGGTTTCGAACTGTGATCCTCAGATCTCAGCTTCCTGAGAAGCTAGGATTACAGACATGAGCCACTGGTGCCCAGCTGAACTCAAGGTCTTTCGAGTGCTGTACCACTGAGCTCTACCCCAGGTGCTAGCATGGAGGTCTGTGAGCGCAATGGCTTCTGGGTCTTGTCCACCTAATGGTGCATGGAATTGTCATATCTAGTGCAAGCCCCGTCACACAGCAGAGGCAGCGACTGGATCCTCCGACTGGATCCTCCACTCCACTTCACTGCTGAGTACACTAGGTTTAAACTGTTTTTTTTCTTTTCTTTTTTGGAAAATGCTGGCACTGACGATGATTGATTTTGCTGGCCTGTCTTTGCAGTGGAAAAATACTAGCTCTCTGGGATAATGGTCATGTTACAGCCAAATTTTGTTTCAGATTTTTGAAAGGCATTGAAGCAAATAGTAGATGCTCCAGAGCTCAGATACTTTGGGAAAGCTGACCCTCCCCTGCTGGGGTATTCAGGGCTAAAAGGGTGGAGCTGAACTTGGTGAATGTAGGGAACTCATTGGCACCACAGGCTTGAGTCCCTAAGTCTGGAGCTGGTCGACACCAGGCAGGGTTCCATGACACCTTGGTTTTGCTTTTTGTTGTGTTTTTGCCAGTACCGGGGCTTGAATTCAAGCCCTGAATGCTATCATTTAGCTTTTTGGCTCAAGGCTGGTACTCTACCACTTGAACCACAGCTCAGTTAATTGAAGATAAAAGTCTCACAAACTTTCCTGCCCCCGCTAGCTTCAAACCGTGATCCTTACACCCCACTCTCCTGAGTGGCTAGGATGACAAGCATGAGTCCCGTTGATACCTGGTATTTTCTCCTGGTATTGTCTTCTTTTCTTTGCCTGGCTGTGACATGGGTAGACTCTTTGAGGGACTTCCTGCCTGAGGCTCTCAGGAGCTCCGAGCTGCCTTCTGGGTTGATCTGAGCTCTGGACAGCGCGCACTCACTGTTGCACGTGGTCTTCGTGGCTCCCGCTTAGGCTGCCTCTCTCCCTGCACTTGGACCAAGGCCATGTGTTGACACTGAGCCTTGGAGTTACAGACCTAGAATGGGACCTGCTTCATGATTTTAGAGTTCTTGGAGGCTCTAGAACCCTCGGCTGCTTTGTTCATAGAGTAGATGGCTGTTGTGGGTTGTCATGGAAATTAAGATATTCCAGACACACACACACACACACACACACAGAGACTTGTGTGTGTATGTTTACCTGTAGGATGTCTGGCACTGGGGCCAAGTGGCTTTGAGGTTGCACAGTAAATGATAGTCTTGACTTCGGTTACAATTATATGTTTTATTCTCTGCAGCCTCGTTCTGATTAGATGACTACATTGGACCCAAAATGTGCCTTTTTACTCTCTTATCATTGGGACTATGAGATGGTAGTCCTTTCTGCTGCCTTGTTCCCTTTCAGCTGGGCCTGGTGATTGTAATATCTCACGATCGCTCATTGCTGCGCCCAAACCAGACTCTGCGCCTCTCTGAAACATGATGCTGTAACCACCTCGGGGAAAAGCAGAGGAGACTTGATCCCTGGCCAGGCTGAGAAGCAAAGGGAGCCTTTCATTCTTAGGTCTGTGGTATTGCCACGCACCCCGGACTATAAATACCACTTGGATAATATTCTTTGATAGATAAGAATACATTCACATACCGGGTAAAACTGCCTTCCCAAGACACTCATGGATTGTGCTGGTCCACAAATTCTGGTTTAAAGGCTATTAGCCATTCGAATTACAGGCCAAAACATTATGTGCTATTCATGCACTGTCGACAGACACATGTGAAATACAGGCATATCATTCCTTACTGGTTCCTATTAAAGTGTACTTGTCCTCAAAAGACTGTGTTACAGAGAAACACAACTAATAACTCTAGCTCCACATGTTACTTCGGTATATACTACATTTTGATAATTGAGTGTGGAGGAGGAGAGAACAGGTCACTTGACTGGAACTGCTGGCTTCTTCTTGAGTCTTTTCCTCATTAGCATAATTTAATTCTGTGTTTCAAAACCACGGAGACCGATACACACACAGTGAACAGAGCCGGCTTTGCATTTAAATAGAGCCATATGTAAATACTATCTTTTGGTTAGCTGTGGCTTGGGGTTCTTCCCAAGCTTTACACAGATGACCCACTATTATTACTCTGTCATTAAGAGAGGGTTGCTATTATCCAAATGAATGGGCCAAAAGTTGAACAGATAAAAGAACTTACCTCATTTTGTCTCCCAGGAGTATTATGACTCACAGGTCTCCTGCGCAGATGTGTGTGCACACACACACACATACACACACTCACATGCACACACTCCAACAACTGTTTTACTGAGATTTTGAGACAGTAGTTTCTTGCCTGTCTTCAGGTAATTCCTCACCAAGTTCCACTTTTATGCCACTCTTCATAAGCAGAGACCCTGGGAAACTCAACTTAGAGCGCTCAGCTTAGAAGGTAAATGTTTTATTAAGAGAAGAGCTTGATCAAACTCTCTGATAGAATAATGCTATATCATCACAACGTTAAGATCCTAGTTCACTCATATCTGACTTAGTTGTAAAAAGAAAACTGAATTAAGCATCAGTGGAGGTAGACCTTGTCCCAGCTCTGTTGTCTTGGGGGCGGGGGTAGTGGGTGAGAATCTCACTACCAGCTCCAGCTTTAGCATCTAAGATTCCATGGTTCTAATTTTGTCTTTATCTCCAAAGTAAATAGGTCACTCAAGTAAATATGTTACCATTCACTTTTATGGATGTCTACTGGTAACTTCCACCATGTTGAAGTTATTTGAAGCTAAGGAAAAACCATCACAAAAGATAAAGCAAGAAAATGCAGCTGTTTGCTTAATCAGAGCTTCATGATCTCTATTTAAGACTAGACACTGATTAAATGTGGGTAATTAGTGACTCATGATCCCTTTGGTGTTTTAAAATATTATCTCATTCTTACAGATTAACCAAAACCAGAGTAGTCAGTGAGAAGCAGAAAACTGTTTTGAATCCTAAGCAAAGATGCAGTGGAAGTGCTTCCTTCTCCCCCTAGGTCTTCCTGTCTCTTTCTTTGTATTGTTTAGATTTGTGTGCAAAAACATCTTAATTGCTCACTCTTCACACATCAGAAAACCATTCAGCACTACCACGCAAAGAAAAACCAAATACAGTTTGGAAGGGGAATGAATGGATTTTGAAGCTACTATACTATATGTTTGGCTTTAAAGTCATTTTCAAACAATTGTGCATCTGATCAAAGCTTTTTTAAGTGGAATGTTGAAGCTTACCAGTCAGGAAAATGAGGCGCAGAGGACTTCAGTGGCCACATCCATTTGGCATTCACCCCAAACTGGAACTGATGGAACATATGGCCAGTTGACAAACAGTTGTCCAGCATGCCCCGCCCTCTCCTGCGTTCTGGGCGAGCTCCAGCTCTTCAACCTGCTCGCCCGCACTTGGTGCTGTCTTCTCATTAGCCATTATGGTCAGCAGTAGCCATTATAGTCATCTGGCAGGAATATTTGTGGTTTACTTCTTGATCATTTTCATATAAAATAATTTCTTAATTCCCTCATAGGATCTTCACTCTTAATGAAATAAGAAACTCAAGGTTCATTTCATATAGTAAAAGCATGAATATGCTAATTATCCTATAATCTAATAAGAGCAGAAGAAGGTTATTATGATTATTGGTAATGATAGAAATTCCACAAATGTTTCTCATGATGAGACTATCTTATAGTAGCTTGTAAAGTTTATTCAAGGTGCACTTACTGTTGATCACATAGAGAAAGGTAAATACAGAAGGCAACAAAGGCTAATCCTTGATGCATAACCCAGAGTTGCCATTGAAGTTGAAAGCCCAAAAGACCCATAAGAGAGGGATTAGAGGCGTGGCCCAGGTTATAGAGCACCAGCCAGTGAGGGAAACCAAATGTCAGATGCCAAGTTTGAGTCCAAGTCTCAGACAAAAAAACCCCAAAAACTCATAAGAGAAAAATGATCTAAGCCAAACAAACACCAGGACTGGCGAGACAGCTCATTGGGATAAAGTAGTTCCCTAGCATGCACAAGGCCCTGGATTCCATCCCCAGCACCAATAAATAAATACATACATATATTTTTATTTAGAAAGAAAAAATAAAATGAATACTAGTTGTCCCTCCCTACTTCTAACATGCTTGCCTGATTCCACGTGGCATAGTGATGAAATGCGAAAGCCAAATAAAGATACTTCATCTCATTAACCATGGAACTAGTCAAAGGAGATGCAGGGATACCTGTGAATTGGGCATACCTGTTTCAATTTACACTATTCACTCACCTATTTTGCAAACATTGATGCAGTATTTCCAGTAAGCCAGGCACTGAAATCGTTACTAGGGATACGAAAACATCAACAGCTGCTCTCAAGAGGCTGCAGTCTGAAGGAGGCCGATGCGTGAGGAGCTGGGATGGCGGGTATCAGTGTTTGTGAAATAACGAAGTACACGCAGAATAGGATGCCGGGGAAGGTGGAGATTGCTGCGCAGGCCTAGCTCTTGATGGGGAACTTGCCAAACAGGAGCACAGAGGAAGCCATTTCAGAGCAGAGGGAAGTAGACCGGGAGGTCCAAATTGACCTAGTTTACTTCAGGAGCTGAGGAGGTATGATGGGGAAGGGAGAAGCGGCCGGGAATGAGACGATTCAAATACTCTGCCCGGGAGCTGGATTTGATTCCTCCCCTGGACATAGAGATTCCATTCTTTAAACAGCTTTGAGACTCTGCCAGGTTGTAGGGAAACAGAATGACTCATCCACCTATTCTGCCAGCAAATGTTCCTTGAATAACCACTACTTGCCCAAATCCTGTTTTGGAAAACAAGATAATGTTATGGGGATGAAAGGCAGGGAAATCAATTGATTATGGGCCAAATTGATAAACATTGTAATATAAATGCATGCTGTTTTCTTCCCTGGACACCCCTCCCCCCAAATATAATAAATCATCTGGAACTTTGCACCTTGAGACGCAGAGGTGTAAGAATGATCCAGAAGGGCTGGGGTAGGGTATGATGCAGGCATGAAGTGCTTTCAGAGCTAACGTGAGGCCCTGGGTTCAATCCCCAGTACTTTTTTTTTATTATTATAACTTAGCTTTAGAAAAGAAAAATAATACTGATCGAGCCATTTTCCACTGATCTATAGCTACAGTAAGTGTTCTAAATATTTATTGAATCAGTCTCATGGGTTTAAGTGAATGTTATGACAATGGTTAAAGACTTGAGCTGCATCATGTGTATTTTCCCCTGAACCATGAGAGCCTCGAGTGTGTTGGAGAGCTGGTGGTTTGATCTCCTGGAACTAACTAGCCTCTGAGCAGCCTTGTTCTTGCTTTTCAGGTGACCAAGAATGAGCGGCAGGTTATGAAGCCACTATACGACAGGTACCGGCTGGTCAAACAGATCCTGTCCCGGGCCAACTCCATCCCCATCATTGTGAGTTTTATCCCCTTCCTCTCATTGGTCCACTTGCTTTCTGGTTGAATGCGCCTTGGCCGTATTAATAGGACCCCAACTTGCTTTCCCATGAAGGAGCAGGCTTTGATAGTTGAACCAGCCATGGGCCCACACGCATGCGCAAGTGACGACCTTCTCCAAGATTTCTGAAGCTACTTGTGCCCAAACCCAAAACCAAACTTGCTTTGGCCACGCATCTCCCTCTGTGTACTCTAAGCCGACTCCCTGACCTTTCTTTCAGCATAAGAGGCCGGGCACTGGGCCTTCTCCAGATGACCCCAAGGGCTATCTGTTGACAGTCTCTCCCTATCCAAGAGAGACTTCGCGAGTCAGACCTAGGGAGACTCCTCTAAGGAAATCCAATGCTAAGTCCCCCCCGCCCCCCGCCCCCGGAGGCTGGAGGCAGAGGGGGGAAAGGCAGAGAGAATGATGGTTCCAAACCTTCCCTCCCTGGCCACTAGCCTGGGATTTCACGGCCTGTCATCCCTGGATTTGCTCTGTCAAGGGTGTAGAGCCACAGTTTGCCTCTCAGTGGTGGCCAATTGCTTCCCATCTCTAAGCCAGCCTCAGTCTTCCAGCCCCCCAAGACACACGGGGTCTTGCTTCACCACCTTTGCTTGGATGTCACTGCTGACATCCTTACTCGTTTTAGCTGCAGCTCTTGCCCTTCCTGAAATCTCTGGGCGCATTGCCAGACCTGAGGTGTACTCTTGAAATGTCTTGGAGCAGTGTGCCTGTTTTTATTAAGGAGGGAATTCACAGAGACCTCAGGCAGGCTACTCTTCTAGAAACATCCTGCAGAATAAAGTAATAAATAAAAGGATTATATCTGAAGAGAGAAAAAAAGCATTTTTCTGTTTCCACTTAGGAGAGCCCTTGGGGTCCCTGAAATAGGGTGAAGGTCCAACAAAACTGAGATGGCCTTTGATTGATTGCCTTTTGCGTTTGCCTTACTCTCCTTAGCTGATTGCAGGAGGTGTTCTGGTTGTTACTAGAGTTGGGAGGAACGAGGGTGGGGACATAGGTGTTTAGACTTTCCCTGAGTGTTTGGGTATTAGTCCTGTGTTCTCACTCAGCCCCATCCTCTCTGATGGACGTGAGTGGACTCTGAAGAAAAGTAGCAAGCTTAGGAAAGGATTTGGGTGATGGGGAGATTTGGTGGGCAGGGGCTTAGGAAATAGGGCTGATAGTAATAAAGAAGGCTGAGAGCCGGACGGGAAAGCGAAGAGGTTCCTAATGTAACCTGCTTGTTAACGCCTGTCACAGGGGTCCCCCTCCAGCAAGAGGAGAAGCCCTTTACTGCAGCCCATAATCGAAGGCGAAACTGCTTCCTTCTTCAAGGAGACAAAGGTGAAGATGGCCTTGCTAACCCAGCGCTCATTCTGTGCCATTCCCTTTATCCCCGGAGAGGAGGGGTGATTGTGATTGTCCCTGGGGAATGGCTTCTACCATGTTCCCCAGCAATCAGTAGCTGCACTGACCCACCTCACCCCCCCCCCCGCCACCCCCCTTCATTTACATGGTAGCTTCATTGATTTCCTCCCTGCTTTGCCTTGGTTGTTTCATTTGGTTTGGTTTTTAGCTTGCTTCGGGGAATTCTGTTGTTGGTTGGTTTGCTTTGTTTTCCCCATAAGAAAATGGATTTTTTTTTGGGTTTTTTTGCATACCAAAATCTTAAATTAGTTTATGGTACCAACTTAAAAAAATCTTTTATATATTGAAAGGTAGAGAAAGATCAAAATGAACAAAGGCAACAGAGACCGCATATAATGAACATGATCATTGTATAGGCAGGCGTTGGGGTGGCTGTGGACACGTTTGCTAGTGTAATTCTGCCCACTCCTCCTCTCCCTGGTGCATTTATTATTGTAAAGCTGGAAGACCTGTTTGATCTGCTCTTCATCTGTGGAAAAGAACTGGCAGTGTTTTGGATTTTTTTTCTGAGAGCAGTTGTGGGTTTTGTGTAGCTGATCCTTGTCACCGTGGATGTGGTCTGTGATCTCTACAAGGGAAGGTGTGATTTCTGCCCAGGTCTCAGTGGCTCTCTCCAGAGCCCTGCTTGGCCTGAGCTACGATCAGCCTCTTTGTGCTTTTGTTTCTGGACAACTGAACAGATTGCACGGCCTTACCTAGGACTCTAGAGATAAGAACCAAAGGCAATTTTTTTGACATCATTATTTTTTTTTTAGTAGTTGTTTACATCCAAAGAGAAAATGAAGCTCAAAGCAGAAGTGAGTTAGGAAAGTTTCATCTGTCATATTTCCAGGATACTCCAAGTAGGGAATGGTCATTTATTTACTGTAGTTAGAAATTATTATTTCAGAATAAGCTTTCAGGACTTATTGTTTCAGAATAATCTTTGTAGGGAACACAAATCTACCACTTCATTTTAGTGTTTGAGATAAGGTACCATAAACTTCAGTCTTTAGTTTTATTTGCCATACTCTTTTTCTTTACCTTGTAACAAAGTTCATAAATATTTCATATGCCTAACTTTAACTTATGGCAGTGTTCACTATTTATATTATCAAATAGAACTATGTTGGGAAAATGCTTTAAACATGGTACTGGGAATTCTGGGTCAGCCTGCTATTTTATGTCTTAAAAATTAGAGCTATTTTCTTACAATAAGCCCTGATGTTGATGAAAGACCACCAATTTTGTCTAGCTGGTAGTTTTGAATAAGAATGAAACCCCTGCAATTCAAAAAATTGGGCCAATTGTATATATGAAAATTGGCGTGACCCTCATAGCGGCACGTAATCAGGGCTGTTACAAGGTAATAGTGTTCTTGAATACATCCGAAATATGGCATTTAGTAACTGCCTCATTACATGAACGGAAGTTACCCTAGTGTTGATGAGAGAACATTCTTAGCTTTGAAAAAAAGAAAGCTATTATTATTCCACAAGAATATTTTTGCCTGTGGCTTATTGCCTACTGGCCCGCATCTTGGTCAAAACTTTAGATGGCTAGTGATTACATTACTTGTGTCAATAATACCGTCCTTGGGTTCATTTTGTTTCAGTTGGCCAGGCTTATTAGAATGTATTTGAACTGTGCTAATTTCTTGGCACTTCGGATAACAGTTGAGAATTGGGCATGCATGCGCATAGGAGACTGTACCTTAAGTTGTTTCTTTAAAAACCTATCCAGGGTTTTCAGTTTTCATTGCTTATGGATGGAACTGGCTTGTATGTGAAACAGAGTCAGCCCAAATTCTGAAGCTTCTGAAAAGGTTCTGACCCACAAGAAACCCAGTCAATTCTTCCATCCACTATGGAAATCCCTGCTAAAGCCTCTTAGACAGTTTCTGGGCACTGGTGGCTCACGCCTGTCATCCTAGCTACTCAGGAGGCTGAGATCCGAAGATACAGGTTCAAAGCCTACCCAGCAGCAAAGTCTATAAGGCTCCTCTCTCCAGTTAGCTACCAAAACGCCAGAAGTGGAGCCATGGCTCAAGTGTAGAGCACCATCCTTGAGCAAAAAGAAAGCTAAGAGACAGTGCCTAGGCCTTGAGTTCAAGCAGTGCTCAGAGAAGCTTCCCTGGAAGGAGATTCCATCCTCAGACTCCCAACTCCCAGTGCCATGGGGAGGATCGCCATTACATAGAGATCAATAATCACTGCAAACGTGTTTTATAATTACTTTAAATTATACATTCTAAAATTACATTGTGCATGTGTGTGTGTGCGTGTGTGTGCATATATTTATTTATTTATATTTATATTTGAACTCAGGCCCTGGGCACTGCCCCTTCACCTTTTTCACTCAAGACTGTTATTCTGTCATTCTACCACTTGAACCATAGCTCCACTTCTGTTTTTTTAGTGGTTAATTGGAGTAAGAATCTCAGACTTTCATGTCCTGACTGGCTTCAAACCACAACTCTAAAATCTCAGCCTCCTGAGCAGCTAGGATTGCAAGCATGAGCCACCAGCGCGCACTTGTTACATTGTGTACGCCTGAGAAATGCTGAAGGTCACAAGGAGATCGTGGCAAGCAATCCTATGCAGAGCTACAATCATCTGCGGGGCTCGAGCCAGTAGGCTTGGCTTTGTCCTCTGGAGCAGCAGGGAATTTGTACAGGAGCTTCTTTTTTCAACTTTTAGTTATTGTGATTATAAAGGTGATGTGTAGAGGGGTTACAGATACGCAGGTCAGGTAATAAGTACATTTCTTCTTGGACAATGTCACGCCTTCCCTTGCTGTTTCCCAGTTTGTCCCTCCCATCCCACTCACAAATGGCATAGTTCATTTTCCACACAGTGTCCCGTGAGCATCACTGCTCCTGGTGTCTCTCCATTTCTGTGCCCTCGCCCTTGCCTTTTCAAAGCCCAAGAGCGTCTTCCCCGAGAACTCTTCTGCGCCCACCCAGCCCGGGCCCTGAGCAACTGGTCCCTGGCCCCTAGTTCTTACTCTTCCTGCAATGTGGGTTCCAGAGGAACCCCAGGCTCTGCCCCACGCACACCACATTCTCCGTGGCCCTCTTCCACGGATGCCCCCAAAATAGACACCTCCCAGCTATGGTTTCACCTGGCCAGTGCACCAAGGACCAGTCCTTACCAACCCTGGATGGCTGTGGTCTTTTCAGTTCCCTAAGCCCTTGTCAGCCTGTCTGCGACCAGGTAAGCATTCTTTTCTGTCTTTCCCAGGGCATTGACATCAGGATGAGATAACTCAGCTATAAAGTGCTTAGCCAGTGTCCCTGGCCCCCACACACTAGATGTTACCCCATCCCACCCCCCACCCCCACTAAAAATATCTCCAGAGATACCCAGATGTCTCCCAGGGGACAGAATCACCCTGTTGAGCCCCGGCGCGCATGGCCCTGCCTTGCTGTTGACACGCACTGGACTCACGACCCACTTGTGCAATCTCAGATCCTTTTTCTGGACGGCTTACCACTGTGTATCCAGCTTGGTTTTTTCCTAGCCTACTTAATTATAGGACCTTGAACTTGTCCAGTTTCTTTGTATACTAATATTCCAACCTTAAGAGCCAGATTAAATATAGATTCTGGACGTCAACAAGCCAGATATCCCTGGCTCCTTGGTGTTATGAATGCCTTTGGGAAACAGGCCTTTGATGTCTTTGTCCAAGTGGCGGATGAATGTTGAGTAAGGCAGCGTCACGTTAGGAGCTCTGCAGACCTTTCCCTCCACTCGCAGCGCCACTGCTGATATTTGGGCAGCCAGCTTTCCTGTCACAGGGTCTGCTCGCCTCATTCTTTACTGAAATCCGGGTGTTACACCAGTCCTATCTAAAAGGGGAACATGTCAGGAGGCTGAGATCTGAGGATCATGGTTCAAAGCCAGTCTGAGCAGGAAAGTCCATGATACTCTTTTCTTTTTTTTGCCAGTCCTGGCACTTGGACTCAGGGCCTAAGCACTGTCCCTGGCTTCTTTTTGCTCAAGGCTAGCACTCTGCCACTTGGGCCACAGCGCCCCTTCTGGCCATTTTCTATATATGTGGTGCTGGGGAATTGAACCCAGGGCTTCATGTATACGAGGCAAGCACTCTTGCCACTAGGCCATATCCCCAGTCCCCATGATACTCTTATCTCCAATAAACTCGTCATGAAAAGCCAGAAGTGGTGCTGTGGTTCCAGTAGTAGAGCGCTAGCCTTGAGCGCAGAGGCTCAGAGACTATCTTCATTCCTTCCAGAATGTACTCAATAGACTGTAAGACTACCGTCTCACTTCAACATCTGTTTTTCCTGTGTCACTTTTCCCATGAGTTTACAAGCAACTAAGAGTAGTTGTGTTAGGGTCATCTCAAAAAAAAAAAATCCGAATTAAGCCCAGTACCAGTGGCTCACACCTGCAATTCTAGCTACTTTGGGTGGCGGAGGACAGGAGGGTTGTGGTTCCAGACCAAGCTGGGCACAGACATGGGACCCCTTTTCAACCAATAGCTAGGTTTGGTGGTACTTGTCTGTCACCCCAGAAATAGAGGAGGCTGAGATTGGGATGGTTCCAGGCTGTCTCAGATAGACATGTCTGTTAGAGTCTATCTCAACAGAAGAGGCTGGGTATGGTAGTGCACATCCGTCATCCTAGCTATGACTGGAATTCTCAAATAGACAGATCATGTCCCATGCGGGCACTTGAAAGGAAGCAAGACCCTACTCCCAAAACAACCAGTGCAAAACAAGGTCTGGGGGCATGGCTTAGCAGCAGGGTACCTGCCCCAAGCGCATGGAGTCTTGAGTTCAAACCTTACCACCACCACACCCCCTAAACAAAAAAAGATTGGAGTTTAGTCAGGAATTTGGGATATAATTGGTAGGACCTTGATAAGATCTGCTGTCTAGGTCTTAGGTAACTTTACTTGTTATCTGTTTCAACGGTTTTAATATTCTCCTAGTAGTCGTTATCTGTAGTTTTCTTTTAAATCTGCATGAAATTTAGGCTATATAATGTTTATTGAACATTCCTATACTCAGATCTTGTCCAAGCTCTTGGGACAGCAGAGCAGACAGGCCCATAGGCTTGCTTTTCTGGAGCTTTGCCTTTTTTTGTGTGGCGGGGGTGGGGGGGGTTGGTTGTATGGGACTTGAACTCAGGACCTGGGCACTGTCCCTGAGCCTCTTTTACTCAAGGCTAGCACTCTACCACTTGAGGCCACAGCTCCACTAGTGGCTTTTGGGAGTTCATTGGAGGTAAAAGTCTCAGGGACTTTTTTGCCCAGGTTGGCTTTGAACCACGATCCTCAGATCTCAGCCTCCTGAGTAGCTAGGTTTGCAGGTGTGAGCCCAGCGCCCAGCTTGCCTTTTCCCCTTCCATCCAGGGAAAGGGAAAGGGAGAGGAAAACAGGAGTGTATTGTCTTGTGCTTAATTTGCTCAGGCATAGAATGTTCCAGTTAATTCCTATGGAAACTCCATCTTCAGAATTGTGATCTCTCACAAAAAGCAACAAGTTATTCATTTGAAAAGTCAAGTTTTGTCTATAAATACTAAGTTTTGATACCAACTTTAAACTTAAAAAGGAATGCCAGAAGCTGGTGGTTCACGGCTGTAATCCTAGCTACTCAGGAGGCTGAGATGTGAGGATCGTGGTTCAAAGCTAGCCCAGGCAGAAAACTGTGAGACTCTTATCTCCAACAAACTACCCAGAAAAGGCCTGGAAGTAGCGCTATGGCTTAAGTGGTAGAGCACTAGACTTGAGCACAAAGAAGCTCAGGGACAGCACACCCAAGCCCTGAGTTCAAGCCCAGGACTGGCAAAAGAAATGCGTTTTTTAGACATTTACGTCTACGGGACACATGAAGAAATTGAGGGACCTCCCCGCCCCCTCCCTAAGGTATAACTGAAATAATCCAGAACTGACCCCTGGTTTTTACCCTCCTCAGTTAACTCAGTGGAACTGAGTGCCCGTGGCTCAACCCTGTAATCCTAGCCATATATCCGTGCTATCCTAGACTCTCAGGAGGCTGAGATCTATCTGAGGATCACAGTTTGAACCCACATAGACTTTATCTTTAGTTACCCAGCCAAAAAAAAAAAAGAAAGAAAGTGGAGGTGTGGCTCAACTGGTAGAGCATCAACTATAGGCAAAGAGGCTCTGAGTTCGAACTGTAATATGGGGGGGATTAATAGAGAGAGAAGAAATCATATGGAATCTGGATACGTCGGTGCTTTTCAATGATGTTTGTAGTGGTGCTTGTCATGAAAGCACATCCCCAACTATGACCAGACTGTTTTATTGAGGCTGCTGTGTGTCTCCAGGAGGAAGATGAGGGGTCGGAGGAGGACAGCAACGGGAAGCCAGACTTCACCGTCACTCTGAAGACGGAGTTCAGTGCACCTTGCTTTCTGGATCCATTTGAAGATGATCCCGATGGGTTCATTTCCCCAATGGACGACAAAATACCATCCAAAGGCAACCCAGACATGGGGCTGTCCAATCTCCATGCTGCTTCCATGTACGTCATTTCAAAGCGAGGAGCAACGCAAATACCTTCCACGAGCATTATCCTAGCGCCTCTGCACTTAAATCCATTGCCTAACCAAACACAAGAAGCTTAGCTAGGCTGTGTCTCTGTAGAGAAAATGGTGATTTTTGTTTAAAATTCTGGCTCCATGTCCTGTTGTGCTTCATCCCATATTATTTAAGATCTTGCTTAAACAGCCAGAAGGTCTCACTAAATGGTGGCTTTGCACACCATGGTTTTAACCCACCCCTAACACAGGTGGCAGGGCACTAGTGATCAGCGTGTCTGGGCACTGGAGGGAGAAGGCATCCCTTTCCGATGACTGTCAGCGGCAGCCATGGCTGGTGCACACACTGCCCTTTTCTCTTTCTCCACAAACGCTGCCCAGTGTGGGTTATAACAGTGTGGATGTCACGTTAATGCTCTCGACATGTTTCTGCCCTCTTAGCCCTGAGCTCCTGGAACACCTTCAGGAAATGAGAGAAGAAAAGAAGCAGATTCGAAAGAAACTTCGTGATTTTGAAGACAATTTCTTCAGACAAAATGGCAGGTGTGTGTGTGCGCCTCTCCTCTCCTCTTCTCCCTCCCCGCCCCCATGCTGACTCCCAGCAGGCTTTGCTTCTGACGGAGTGGTGAATCCCTCCCAGGTGTAGGCTCTTCCGCATCCTCCCTGTAATTTGCTTTTGGGATTGGGCCCAGGGACCCTTAGAGATTGACAGTGAGCTGATGAGGTTCCTGTGTGCCTCCAAGAAACCTGTTCCTTGGGTGTTATCCAACGCTGACTTAGAACCACCTGCGGTGCCTAAAACTAGCCTGTCAGTCCCAATGCTCATCTAAATGAGTGCTATCAAGATGATAGCACTAAGGATTTTTTTTTTCCCTTAAGAGAGTGGAGGGAGAGGAAGGGCCAGGGGGCTCCAAATTGTATCCAATTTTTTTTAATGTTCATTTTCAAAGCAGATACTGGGCTGGGAACACTTGCCTAGCAGGTGTTCCCTGTTACATAGGGCTGAGTTCTCAGCACTACTAACAACTATAACAACAATACCCCTCCCCCCCCCAAAAAAAAAAGAAGTTTCTGAGTTGAAATGAAAACGCTGAGCCAGGCACCACCGGCTCCCATCTGTAATCCTAGCTACTCAAGAGGCTGCTATCTGAGGATCACGGTTTGAAGCCAGCCCAGGCAGGAAAGTTTGTGAGACTCTTATCTCCAATAAGCTCCCAAATGCCACGAGTGGTGCTGTGGCTCAAGTAGTACAGTGATAGCCTTGAGCAAAAGAAGCTTGGGGACAGCACCCAGGCCTTGAGTTCAAGCCCCAGAACCAGCACCAAAAAAAAGTGCTAAGATCTGAGGATTACAGTTCAAATCCAGTCCAGGCAGAAAAGTCCATGTGGCAGTTCAAGCCCAAGTACTGGGGGGAACACACAAACCATAAATACTTACTAGTATGTGAAGTCCAACTGTTGAATTCCAAGAGCACCTTTCTAAGTAGTAGCATTAACTATCGAGTGTAGAAAAAGCTATAAATGGCAGGTGTGCCAAATACCAGTGCTGGTTAGAAATTGGATAGCTCACCAGGTGAAAGATAGAAAAAATGAGAATGTGCTCGGTACGAATGAAGGAGTTCCGTCTATGGAAACTTGTACTTAGCATCCAGAAGAGAGAATTTCGGCATTTCTTAGTCCTTCAACAACATAATCCGAGATGCCAGACTAACAAGACATCAGAGACCTGGTGCTTTGGGGCGGGGGAGGGGGGGAATCGGCTTTCCCGGCTTGTCTAAACCCAGTACCTGCCCTTTGTCGCAGAGATCTTAGTTTGGTTTGGGGGGGGGGGCAGTTTTTTTGTCTGTTGTGGGGCTTGAACTCTGGGCCTGGGCGCTGTCCCTGAGCTCTTCAGCTCAAGGCTAGCGCTCTACCACGTGAGCCACAGAGCCACTTCTGGTTTTCTGGTGGTTCATTGGCGATAACAGTCTAACGGACTTTCCTGCCCAGGCTGGCTTCGAACCTCGATCCTCAGTTCTCAGCGTCCTGAGTAGCTAGGATTCCAGGCGTCCTGCAGTTTTGACACACTGCAGAGGTGCCAAATCACCATGTGCCTGGTGAGCGAAACCTCAGTCTCCCTCTTCCTTGTTTCCTTTAGAAACGTCCAGAAGGAAGACCGCACTCCAATGGCTGAAGACTACACTGAATACAAGCACATCAAGGCGAAGCTTAGGCTGTTGGAGGTCCTCATCAGCAAGAGGGACACGGACTCCAAGGCCCTGTAAGCGCCAGTCCCAGGCCAGCCCGGGGCTGGGGAGCGGGCCAGCCCCAGAGCCGGACCCGCATGCAGCCCCTCTGCCTCCAGCCACCTCCATCAGCTCCACTCCCATTGCCTGCCTTAGGAAACCCACGTCGATGGAAGACAACAGTGTGGCGGACTGAAGAAGACACACCAAGATCCCTTCCCCCGAGCACGCCTATTGCAGTGTGCGCATGCACGTTGTCGTGGGAGCCTCACCCCGGACACCCCCATTTCTGGAGAGCAGATGCTGCTCTTCCCTGGCTGGCTGAGAAACGCGGAGCCGCTGTGCGCTACCTTAACTGTGATCCAAACCAGCTCAGGACTTGCCTGGAGAGCGAACTCACTGTGGAGACGGTGCTCTCCCGGGACCCCGCTCCATGACCGTAGATCGGAGCCCTATCTGCTGCCTTGGCCGTTCTAGTGACGTTTCCCCAGAGCTTCCCTCCTCCCACTCATGTGAACTGCCCTCCGCGGGGCTCTCAGGTTGCCCGAGGCCGCATCTGCCCACAGCTGGCTGTGTACTCATCTCTTGGAGGGATTCTCCAGGCCTCCCTCGGCCCACAAACATTTCAATGCCTGACCTAGAACTCAATGTGTACACAAGGGAGGGCTTGTAGTCCCTGACGGATGCTGATTTTCAAACCAGGGGACAGGCCAAGAGCCTGAGACTGTTTCCTGCACCTCCTCGCTCCCGTGCTAACCTCTCACCAAGCAAGCAAGGCCAGCATGCCTCTGATACCTTTTTTGTGCCACCAAACCTTAAAGGATCTTGCTCAATTCTTAGCTGCAATGGAGAGGGTGATAAGAGAGAAGGAGACTCTATTTTCAGCTTCCTGAATACTTACCAGTTTAATTTTTCTAAAAAAAAAAAAAAAAAAAAAAAAAAAAGAAAGAAAAAAGTAAATATGCACTAAAGTCCCCAAATAGACAGGTAAACGTAGAAATGTAGCCCTCAAGCTCAGCTCCAGGCAGAATCTAAATGACACTACTTTCAAGTTCATGTATAGCAAGAATGAAAAAAAAAAAACAAACCACTTCACCATGTGGCCAATTTTGATTGTATGTTTTATAAAGACTGCGGCACAAAGCTGTCTATATTAGACATTTGGGAGGGTCCAGGGACTTTAAGTCACCCGATCATTTGGTCTCTTCCATGTGCTTGAAGTCACCTTGCGGTCTGCTGTTTCACCTCCTGGAACGTTGTGGGCTCAGGGTCCGCCTCTGCGGGTCTCGTGGGGGAGGCAGAAGCCTCTCTGCCTGCCAGCCCAGAAAGTGTCTCAGCAAGCTTACAAGTACAGTTTTGTTTTAATACAAAAATAAAAAAGAGGCAGTGGAAGCGTGGCTCAAGTGGTAGAGGACAGACTGGAGAAAAAGTCAAGAGCCCCAAAGCCCTGAGTTCAAGCCCCAGAACTGACACCAAAAAAATAGAAGGAAGGAAAGAAAGAGAGAGAAAATAATATCTTAGCCAGGCACCATTGACTCCTGTCTGTAACCCTAGCTACTCAGGAGGTTGAGATCTGATAGTTTTAGTTCAAAGCCAGCCCAGCCAGGAAAGTCTGAGACTCTTCCAGTTGACCAGCAAAAAGCCAGAAGTAGGGGTGTGGCTCAAGTAGCAAAATGCCAGCCTTGAGTAGAAAAGGCTAAGGGACAGTGCCTAACCCCTGAATTCAAGTCCCAGTAACTAGTGCAAAACAATAAAGGAAAAAGATAGAAGGAAGGAAAGAAAGCAGGAGAAATAAAAGAAAGAGAAGGAAAGAAAAGGAAGGAAGGAAGGAAGGAAGGAAGAAAAAACTGAGCAGTGGTAGTGTTAAAAATGGGTCTTAAGAGCATTTGGACAAATTGATGGACAGTTTGCGATGAAGTGTCGCTCCTGTGTCAGCTGAAAACTCAGCCTGGGTTGTGGGGAAAGAATGCCTTTCAAATTTGCTGTTTGAATTAATCATATATGAGCCTGGGCTATATTTTGGAAGTACTCTGGTTTTAATCCACACACTTAAAGACGGTACATAGTCCTACAAATTTAAGTGTATGTGAAGATATAGTTTTGCTCTACTGTTTACATTGCAGATCACTATAATTTCCTGGAGTTATATTGTAAATAAAATGATGCACTTTAGGACATTTTCTATTTTTGAAATCTGAACATGAAATCACTCACATGACCAAAAATTGTATTTTTAAAAGAAACACATGTCTGTCCTTTTACAGTAATTGTTCTCTTAAATAAGCTATGCTATAAATCAAATCATTACCAGTTAACTTCGAAAGCACATCTGTTTTAAGAGTATTGTTCTGAAAAACATATGCTACACAGCTGGTTTTTTTAAGCTACATATAAGCTACTAGATGTTTTGAAAATCTGTTGTTTCTGCCAAAGGTGAATTAGCTAAAAGATTTATTGAGGAATCCCTCATTCAAATTTGTATGATTCAATAAAAGAAAACATCAAGTAATAGCATAATAAATTGTGTATGGAATGTCGCATTTCCTTTGTAATTTCTAATCTCCGTTCCTCATATTTGGGACCCAAATGAAGTGGGGGAGCGATGTTTACACCAGATCTTTGCGGGAGGCATGTTAGTCAGTGGTTTCTAGCTCTGCCCAGAAATGCCCAGGCAAATTGGTTTCCATGGCAACCGTTTCTACAGCCTGGCATCTCCGTGCACTAGAGACAGTGCCTTAATTGGCTTCACACAGCCAGAATGCTCTGGGCTGGGGTTTTTCCTTTGCAGCCTTGGGAAAGTGTGTGTGTTTACTAGCATCTGCCAAGAAAATAAATGTCAAGGGCTATTTAATAACATTGATAAGTAAAGATTATACGCTTATAAGAATTAGTGATGGCAAAGGCTTTAATTTTCATAACCATTGCTTTGATTGTGTTGGGTCTGGAGTACACATTGAGCTAGATGTTTCTATTAAGGATGGCATCCTACTTCATTACATCCTTGAATTCTTTGGTTTCGAGTTTCACATTCTAAGTCATGGGGGTGTAATGGTTAGGGAAAGGGCCTGATTCAAAATTATTTTAAAGACAGTAGAAGTTTATTCTTCACTTCTAGAAGAAAACTAGCATCCTCAGTGATCTCCCAAATCAGAGAGACTGTCCACTGAAAGACCAAGTCGGATTTCAAACTGGAGGATTCGTTTCCTTTCTAAATTGCTAGTTGGCTGCATTATGAATCGTTAGATTTCTTCCCCTTGGTTTGAAGTGGAAAGATGATGATATATTGCCCAAGCAGGGATCAGTGACAGGTCTGTTTGTGAAGCAGCTAGGTAGTTTTTGCCTTGTCTCATTCTGATGCAACACTTGCGTGGTGGGGAAGGAACTGGCGGGGGTGGGGGGGGGTGGGGGGGGTGGGGAGGAGGCCCAGCCTGAACTTCTGTCGCAAATGCTGCACAAAACTTCCCGAGGCAATTCCTTATTATAAGGTAAACATTTGAGTTTATCAGAATGATTATCAGAATAAATCTGATTGCAGATTTTTCAAGGAAAAGAAAATCACCTGTTTAAAAAGTGTATTCATTTCCATGCTGTTTGCAATCTGACTTGAAGCTGTCTTCTTCTGTTGCTGAACACTGTGAGAGCTGAACCAACCCCATAAACGATTAACTGCTCTGTGAAAAGCCAGTTGTCTAAATTCTGTTTTGCTTTCAGGACGATTCTTCCTGACCCTTCCTGAGGGTTCTTTCCCATCGAGTGGGGGGGGGGGGGGGGGAAGGGAGACTGTCTACACCTTGGTGGTGTTTTTTCAGTTCCCACCTGCTCAGAGCAGCTGGGAAGGACAAGACTACATGCTAAAATTTGAAGAGGTTTTCCTAAAGCCTGTGTGTGTGTGTGTGTGTGTGTGTGTGAGAGAGAGAGAGAGAGAGAGAGAGAGAGAGAGAGAGAGAGAGAGGCAGAATGGTCTTTCCTGCATTCTCCTTTTGATTTCCCCTACCTGAGCCCCAAAATGTACTAAAGAGAACATTTTTGTCAAAACACACAAAACAAAACTGGTCAACCTATTTTCAGGTTGTCGCATATTCATTTTGTGCACATGGAGCTGGTATAAATGGCAACCAGCCTTAGTATATGCCAGCCAGGAAGCCATGCTGGGCATTGTATGTTGGCTTTGCCACTTCCTAGCTAGAGATTGTGCCCTCGTGAGCATCCGCACACCTTTGCCCCAATCCCCCCCCCCCCAGCAAATGCATGAATTCAGACTGAGCTCACAACCACAGATGTGCACGGAGGTGTCTGCAACATGAAAGGATCTCTTTCACCACGTCTCTTTATCAGGGAGCAGCAGTTAGGTCTTCAGAGAATCTCATTTTGCACTGTCTTGGTGTAGCTCAAGAAATCACTTCAGATTAGCACCGGTGGTTCATGTCTAGAGTGCTAGCTAATAAAGAATCTGAAATCTGAGGACCATGCTTCAAAGCCAGGGCTAGCAGACAAGTCTACGAGACTCACACATTCAATTAACCAGCGCAAAGCTAGACGCGGGGGTGTGGTTCAAGTGGTAGAGTAACAGCCGTGAGTGAAAAAAAGCTGAAGAGATGGCCAGAGCGTTCAAGCCAGTTTTTTGTACTGACACAAAACAATTCAGTTTGGTGGCAGACTCCTCCATCAGAAAGTGCGTACACAGACAGTCATGGAAGTGGATAAGAATGGATAAAATGTTCCTGAGTAATGTAGAACCCAGAACAATGTTTACATGATATGTAAGCAGAAAACATGAAATTACCCATTTACAAAACATTTATAAAATGTAAGTTGAATGAAGTATCTTATCCACATTTTTGTACATGACTGTATTTTGTATAAATAAAATATTTTCAACGAAGTTGTAAAAACAGTGTCAATATGGAATGTTCCTGAAGGAATTCCACGCTGGCTTCTGGGAACACCGCAGAACCCTCAAGACACTCCAGTTTTGTCAGTCTCCTGTTTTGGAAGTTGAGGCAAGCTGGACCCATGTGGTAGCTAGCAAAACAGGTTGTGTTTTCGTGCTTAGCTTCCTTTAATGCACCAAAGGGCTAGAAGGGCTGAAGGGGTGCAGAGACAAAGGCTAATGTTTAATAAGCATTTTTGTTTTTGGTCGGTCATGAGGTTTGAACTCTGCACCTGGGCACTGTCCCTGAACTCTTCAGCTCAAGGCTAGCACTCTACCACTTGAGCCACAGCACCACTTCCGGTTTTCTAACTCATTTACTAGAGATGAGTCTCATGGACTTTTCTGTCCAGGCTGGCTTTGAACCGTGATCCTCAGGTCTCAGCCTCCTGAGTAGCTAGGATTACAGGCCTGAGCCGCAGGTGCCCAGCTCATTTTTTTTAAATTAAGTTCATATCAAATCTCTATGACAGCCATGCTCCAGTGACTCACCCCTGTAATCCTAGCTACGCAGGAGGCTGAGATCTGAAGATTGAGGTTCAAAGCCAACCCTGGAGAAGACAAATCTTCAACTCCTAACTCAGTCAGCAAAATACCATTATTACTTGAGCCACAGCTCCATTTCTGGCTTTTTGGTTTCTAATTGGAAATAAGAGTGTTACAGACTTTCCTACCGGGCTGGCTTTGAACCACGACCCTCAGATCTCAGTCCCCTACAGATTACAGAAATGAGCCACTCATGATTATCAATACTATTATCTCTTTTAAGGGACCAGAAAGTTACACAGAGCTAAATTTCCCCTCCTCCTCACCTTGAGTTCTACAGCTTGTGTCGGTCTGATTAGCCATCCCTGCCACTGTCATAAGAATGGCAGTTTCTGAATGGGTCCTACCTTGGAAGGAGGAGTGGCCATCCCATTACCTCTTCTAGAAATGCAAAATTGAATTAAGGGCCAGGCATGGAGGTTCACACCTGCAATTCAAGATATCAGAGCAGCAGAGATGAGGATACTAGTTCAAGGAAACGCAGGCAAAGTCAGCAGAAAAGCCTATCTGAAATACAAACTTAAAAAAAAAAAAAAAGCCAAGGCTCAGTGGTTCACACCTGTAATCCTAGCTATTCAGGAGGCTGAGACCTGAGGGTCCTGGTTCGAAGTCAGCCCAGACAGGAAAGTTCTTGAGACTCTTATCTCCAGTTAACCAGCAGAAAACTGGAAGTGGCCCTGTGGCTCAAAGTGGGTAGAGCGTTACCTTTGAGTACAAAAGTCCAGGGACAGTGCCCAGGCCCTGAGTTCAAGCCCCATGACCAACAAGAAAAAAGAAAGAGAGAGAGAGAGAGAGAGAATCTGGGGTGTGTGACTTAAGTGGTAGCACATTTACCCAGCATGCTGCAGGGCCAGCCTCCATCTCCATTACTGAAAGATGAAAAACAACAAAAAAGAAATGCCTAAGAGGTCTCCCTGCACCGAGTCAGCTCGTCACGACTCTACACAGTAGAATTTCAGAGTCAGGCGATTCCCAAATGCGCTTTCAGAATCCTGGCTGGCAGGCGGACAGAAGGGTTTGGCGGGAGGGAGGCTTGTTGACAGCTTGGTTCTCCCCGTCCTCCCCAGCCCCCAGCCACAAGGCTCGGTCACACGGGGGTGGCCCCCTGCAGGACTGCAGCTGTCCTGGGAAACGCAGCCCAGTGCAAAAAGCAGCAAGAACCAAGTCTCAATACCACGTGGAGGCCAGGCAGGACCCTGCGTATGAATTCCACGTTACTGTGAATTGTGAATTCATCATCTTCTAGAGGTTTGTATTGAATTCCTCAGTGTATTTTCAGACATTGTGATTCTTCTATAACCACGACTGCCAAGGAACTTCAAATTACTAGACAAGAGTAATCAAAGGAAAACCAGGCATCAGTGGCTCACGCCTGTAATCTTAGCTACATGCGGGAGGCTGAGATCTGAGGATTGTGATTCAAAGCCAGCCCAGGCAGAAATCTCTGTGAGATGCTTATCTCTAATTAACCAGCAAAAGCCCACAACTGGAGCTGTGGCTCAATTGGTAGAGCGCTAGCTTTGAGCAAAAATGATCAGAGACGGCACCCAGGTCCTGAGTTCAAGCCCTACTACTGGCATAAAAAACAACAAAAATCAATCATTGAGGAGGGAAGGGAAAGAGGGACGGGTTCAGAGAGCTGTGCTGCTCCTGTTTGGGCGGGAGATGGGCATGTGGGCGTTGGGGTACAGGAGAGCCTGGCAACCATGCTGCTCTAACAGGCTGCATGAGGCTTGACATCCCATGATGCATCCCGTCCTGGGCAGGGATGGAGGGGGATGGAAGAGTTCCTCTGATTAGTCCCACCTTCTCCACTGACCAGCACCCTTGACACCCAGAGGCTGAGAGCTGCTTCGTGTTGAGGCCCACACTGCGGAGGGCCCAGACCCATGAGCGCTGTGATCTTTGTGTTTTCCTTCTGGCAATACTGGGATTTGAACTCAGAGCCTTTCACTCACTAGGTAGGCACTCTACTACTCCAGCCACATCCTCCGTTCTTCTTTTTCTTTTTTTTTTAGTTATTTTTAAAAAATATAATCTCATGGGGCTGGGAATATGGCCTAGTGGCAGAGTGCTTGCCTCGCATACATGAAGCCCTGGGTTCGATTCCTCAGTACCACATATATAGAAAACGGCCAGAAGTGACGCTGTGGCAGAGTGCTATAGCCTTGAGCAAAAGGAAGTCAGAGACAGTGCTCAGGCCCTGAGTTCAAGCCCCAGGACTGGCAAAAAAAAAAAAAAATACAATCCCACACTTATGCCTGGGCTGGCCGTGATGGTGGTCCTCCTATTTGCCATTCCCATATAGCTGGGATTACAGGTGTGTACCACCATATCCAGTTTTTAATTAGTTGAGATGGGGTCTTGAGAGCCTTTTTGCCTAGGCTGGCCTTGGACCTCGATCCTCCTGATCTCCATCTCCCAAGTAGCTAGAATTACAGGAGTGAATCACATCACCTAGCTGTCATTTCTTTATGGGGGTAAAAATGGGAATAAGCACAGTAACTACATAGTTAGGTTATTATTAAGAAATTTGTGGATGACTATTAAGTGACCACAGAATAAGTCCTCAGTGGACAACCACGTTGCCGGGCCAGCATCGAGATAAAGAGTCTTCCCGCCTTGAAGTGAGTCCTGCGATGTATGTCGAACCCCTTCTCAAAAGGAATTGCATTTGCCCGGCATCATTTTCCCCAGGCCTCTTCGATGCCCTGTTCGATTGCTCATCAAACAGATGGCCAGCCCTTTGAAGCACACGCTGGTGCGAACAGAGCGAGAGTATGTCACGGGAACTTGACTCCATCTCTTGAGGAAAGGAGACGTGCAGATGATTGCCACTCGCCAGCGGATCTGTGCGGCGCTCAGAAGGACTCGCGCTTGCTAAATCCCCTCCCTCATAGAACAAGGCAACCCCCCCCCCCAAGTCTTCTTCACCCCAACACCATTCTGCGAGCCCTAGGTCTGCTCAGACACATAAGAAGAGTTGTCTGATATGGCGGCCAAGACCCACATCTCAGTGCCGGCGTTTTGAGAGAAGGGAATCACCTCTGGGTTGATTTCCAGGTCACTTACATGTTCTAAAATTTCTGTCTCTGGTGGTTATTTTTTCACAATGGCAAACAAAACGTCCCCTCAGGAGGGGAGTAGCTCATTTTGGCAGCCTGCTAGTGAACATCCACGATTTCATCAACACCCCTGGCCTGGACTGAGACTGGGGGGGAGTCCCTGGGGTCCTCTAATCCCCTCATCAATCTCCAAGAGGGACACACGAGGGGGCGGGGGGGCACGGCCCAGGCCAGCAGCCCCGCCAGCTTGCTGATTCCAATGCTTTTACAGTGTCAGTGAAGGAGGCTTTTCTGCCAACCTCATTAGCTCGGGCATTTAGAAGCTCCAGTCTCCAGTCTCCTTCCTCCCCAAGTCTGCCAGCAACTTGAACTTGAGAGTCCTTGAACTTCATTTCCAAACATCTGAGCTTCTGAGAATGCCTGGGCATAAAAGGTCAAGATCTATTTTGAACAACAAGAAGAGCTCACTGTGGAAGCCAGCCCTTCAGGGACCACGAGCCAGTACCTACTTGGCACTTGCTGCTGACTTTTGCCCTCCTCTTGTCAGCCTTTGAAGACCCATAGGGAATGAGGGGGTTTCAGAATTCATAGTTTGCTTTCTTTTCCCTCCTAACCCTTCAGAAAAAGGTAACCGTGAAAGAGTAGTCTTAATTCGTGCCTGGCTCCATCTGTGATGTGTGTGTGTGTGTGTGTGTGTGTGTGTGTGTGTGTGTTGTAACTCTTAAAGTTTCTCAGGAAATTCAACACCAGTGAGAGCTGAATCAATAAGTATTATAAATTGTACCTAACTCCCACAGGATTAAGCTGAGGGGGGGGGGGGAAATCAGCTTTTAAAAGATCTGAAGACCGTGTGATTAGATACCCTGCCAAGCGTCGGCCACTCTGGGGGTAAAAAGGGCTGACATCTGAATTAATTTTCTTGGTGCTACATATAACTAAGGAGTATACACTCCATTATTTTGGACGAAAATAAAGCACGAAAGCCTGCCTTGGCTAATCCATGGGAGAGGCTGTTATTAATACAGAGACAAGGAGTCTGTCCTTGATGTGTCTCCTAGCACCTACCCTGGTGTGTAGTCTGGTACCGACGGGCAAAGGTATGGTAGCTGTTAGCCTAATTCACATCTGGATTGGTGTGGACACAGCCCCTATCTACACTGGAAGGTTAGTAGCCCCAAGAGGAAATTTGGAGTGAGAGACCAATCTTTGCCACAGTCTCTCACAGCTCAGCTCTAATGGAGTTGCTTAATCTTTCTTTCCCCAAAGCCAGTGCTTGGCAGGCACACTGGAAGGTTCTGTGTCACTTCCAAGGGGGAGAAACCCTTCAGTCTGATCAATAGGAGACATCTCAGCCTTTCCGAAAACAGTTCCCTCCCCCACCCTACCCTTTTGTTTTTGTAGTTTATGGGAGATAAGAGTCTCATGGACTTTCCTGCCTGGGCTAGATTCGAACCTTGGTCCTCAGATCTCAGTCTCTTTGAGTGGCTAGGATGACAGGCGTGAGCCACCAGTGCCCGGCAGGTCTTCCCCCTTTCTCATCCCAAGCTCCTGCTGAGGAGCAAAAAAAAAAAATCTCAAAAAAGGAAACAACACAAGCCAGAAGACTCGTCAGTCCAGTCGACGCTGCTAAGAGTGATATGAAGATTAGTAATGGCAAAATGGCATCATGTTCTTGAACTGTTTAGTCTCAGATGTACACAATTTGCTTTATTTTAAAAGCCGATTTATTTCGCAATAAACAGGAATGATGAAATCCTGCAGATCAACCTTGACTTTATTTCCCTTTTCTCCCATGCTTATTCTTATGTAGTACATTCATTCATCAGCTGATATCTATTTTTGCTATTCTATCACATGACCTTAGCCCACCCTTTTCTCTAACTACTATTTACTTATTCCAAACTGAAGTCAGAATGAACAGATTGTAAGTTCCTCTCAACCGCCAAGCCCAACGAAGTGCCAAAAAATGGGGGATTCGTAGAAAACCAAATATGGCTAATGCTGTTCTATTCCCCTTCTTGAGACTCAGCCAGTTCCATCTAGCAGATACAAGGATGACAAGAAGAATATATTCTGGCAGTGTCCTTTCATAAAAGTTGAATAGCACCAGGAGGCAAGGAATGAGTTTAACTGACTCGCATGACTAAACTGAAGATATCTTCCCTATTCTCCAGTTTTATAGGGTCAGATTGTCCCAAGGATAGCTTAAGCAAGGAGTCTCAGGAATAGACCAAAAGGGCACATTCCCAGAGGTAGATAACAGGATATCTGGAAGCAGTAAGATAATTGCAGGAAGACACTCTTCCTGTCATTTGACAGGATTACTGCAGGTCAGACTCTCATAATCCTGTGTCTTTACTTAGCTATAGTATAAACAAACAACCAGCAGTTTTCTACTGATGTCATTCATTCTCCATGCACTCAGTCATAGTTCTCATAGGACCTAGGGACCCTACCACCTATAGGTGTGTCTATGAAATCCAGCAATAAGGGTTGACTTATGTGTATATGTGTAACTTATATGTGTACCCTCCCCTCTCATTTCCTTCCTCCCTCTTCTTCCATTTTCATTTCCTTTTCCTTCCCTCCCCTTCTTCCTTCCATGACCAGGTCTCACGAGGGAGGCCAGGCTGTCCTGGAATTCCCAGTCCTGTTGCCTCAACCTCCCTCTCTGCTTCTGTCCTACCCATTCCAATCCCTCCCAGCTCATACCACTCACATTTTCCTTCTTAAAGCCAAGCTCAGATTCTATCACCCCCAAGGTCCAACATCCTTGAACAAATCCTGTAGAGGTAACCCACTGAAGTTCTTCAAATCTACATTCACTTTCTTCCTCCCTAGGCCCACCAACCATTATTTCATTTCCTCTCACGCTTATGTATGTGTGTGTGTGTGTGTGTGCGCGCGTGCACGCAGACATGGTGCTGATACTTTGCTTTTTGGCTAATCACATCTCCACCTCTGGCTTTTTGCTGTTTAACTGGAGATTAGTGTCTTAAGGATTTTTCTGTCTAGTCTGGCTTCAAACCATGATCCTCAGCTCTCATTCTCCTGATGTAGCTGGGATTACAGGCACAAATTCATTCACCCTTTGCACTGCTCCAGACTCTTCCTTGCACACACTCATGGGTGAGCCTTCATGAAGTGTTCTCCCTCCATGGGAAATGCTGCTTCTCCTATCACAACTCCCAGAAATCCCCTTCTCCCGCCCCCCCCCCCCCGGCCCCTGCCCGGGCCATCTCTCCTCCCTGCTCTCCTCCCTTCCCATTTATATTAGATTATTTGTGTACACAGACTAATAGATTCTACTAAAGGCAAGGTATACATTTGACAAGCACAATAAGAAATAAAACCTTAAGTTAAAACACCAAATTTATTGTATAATATTGAACTATATGCACACACATAGAAAATAAACATTTCATATAATTGTATACTTTTTTTCTTAATCTTGTATTTATAAAGACTGAAAAACTACCGATTTAGCAATTGGAGTTAAGTTTTAAAAATCAAAAGGAAAAGCAAAAATCTACGATCCTTCATCAAGACTTGATGCTATATCACTGTTCATAAATACTTCATTTTATATAAATAAGACTTTTCTCTAGTCACTAGGAATTTTAAAATTAGGCTTACACGAGTTCTTTGATCATGGAGAATTTTCTTATCCCATGATGACTGAAGCTGAGCATGTCATTTTTGAGATACATACATTTAATTTAAACACAATGTCCCCAAATCCTACTGTAAACATACATTTCAGATAAACAAAACTACCATCATCAAGAATGTCTTTAAGTCTTAACAATTAGAGAAGGGGAAAGAAACTTTACAATTTAAATAAAAACAATTTAAAAAACCCACGTAGCATGCATCTAAGAGAAGGAAAGTCAAGTAACAAAGAACAGGATGGAGTAAAGAAGAAAGAAAATAAAGTAAGATGGGAAGGAGGGCAGGAAACAAGAGACAGAGAGGAGAGAGCATATGGTAGCGAACACAAAACAATGGAGAAAGGGATGGAAATGTTTTTATTTCTACTTTCCTTGGGCAAGACACACTCTTTAAGAACTTAATACAACTAGCTTAGAAATGGAGAAAGTGGATCTGGCAGGTGTGGCTGAGCGGCAGAAGAGAACCGAGTCCAAAAGCAATCCCAGCTGCACTGCGTCTCCTCAAGGAGGCCTAGCAAGTGGGCGCGGCCAGGGCGGTTGCTGTTACCTCCAGAACCTTCATTATTTCCTTTAAACAGGATGTGCTCAGAAAAGCTCTACAATGCTCCACCGCGCCACCAAAATAATAGACCTGACACCACTTGTTTGGAATTGGAAGTTTCTGAAGTAGTCTTTTCCTCCTTTGGGCTAGAGGGGCTGAAATCAGCCCCGGGGCGTTTCCAAGGCTACACTGAAAGAAGACAATCCGCATGCGCAGGGAAGAAGGGACAGGACAGGCAAAGGCATTCTGGCAGAGGAATGGGAAGTTCAGGGGGACAGGAGGTATTACGGGGAAAGGTCAGGGCTGCATTTAAGAAATCAAAGTTTACAAATCTACTGTCATTTTTTTTTCCCCCCAGCAGACTGCAACACAATCACAGGTGCAAGGGACACTGGGTAGCTGAGGTTTAAAACAAAAACAAAACAAATCCAAACCACCTCCTAGCCCAGAGCCAATTTTATCCCCCAACTCCTGATTTTTTCAAAAAGGCTGTAATGCTCCTTACAACCCCGGAAACCTATCTGCCAGCTTCAGGATTCGAAAGTCCCAACCCACTTAGAGAATAAAAAAATAGAGCTCCCTCCCCATGATCTTCCCAAGGGGCCCCTGTGTGTACCCGAGCAGGAGGGGGAGAGACGCCTAGGTCAGGCTGGGGAGCCTCAGGCCAGACTGAACCCCTCGTAGTTGTCAAGGGCCTGGGTGAGCCGAGCCCTCAGAACCTCTTTGCTGCTGTACTTGGGGAGGTCGAGGAGGTTGTAGCACGTGTGCGCTACGGGCAGGTACTCCTCCCCGCTGGCGGTGGACTGGATGGCGATCTGCAGGCTGGCCATGCCGTAGATGGGAATCCGGTCGCTGCCCGTCAGGAACACTGCGGAGAGGGAGGAAAGGGCTCTCTCTCACCACCCAGCCAGTGGATCCCCACGACCACGTCTCCAGGCAATAGAGAACGAGGCATGACACCCTGTGGCTCGCAGGGAAAGTACAGCTATGCTTGTGGAGGGAAGATGCTCAGAAGCTCTCAAGGGAAAACATGGCCTCCATCGGATATACGCCGTCGTACACGTCATGGACCTTTGCAAACTCAAAGCTGAAGGGATTGTTTGACACAGGAGACGAGGATGATCTTCCCTTAGAAGAGGAAGGAGCCCGGATCTCTGGGTCTCAAGCTCTCCTCTGACTGGAAATGTCCAAGGCCTGTGCCACCCTAGCTACTGAAATTCCCTTTATGAGCCCGGACTAGGTACTCAGGAGGCTGAGATCTAAGGATCTCCATTCAAAGTCAGCCCGGGCAGGGAAGTCCGTGAGACTCCTATCTCCAATTCACCACTAGAAAACCTCAAGTGAAGTTGTGGCTCCAAGTGATAGGGCGCTAGCCTTGAACAAAAGAGCTCAGGGATTGGCACCCAGGCTCTGAGTTCAAGCCCCATGACAGACAATAAATAAATAAATAGAAATTCCCTTTATGATCTACTTTCTTCTCCTTTCCTATTTGCCCCTTTCCAAAAAACCAGGAGAGCTGAAGCAGACATCTTCTCATCTTCTAGGCAGATGAGATGTCTTGTCAGAGGTTCTGTGACTTGTAATGTTAGCTATAAGGGAGGGTAACTTCAGCAATTTCCTGTTACAAATGGAATGCTTCGGAGAATCACTTTCATACGAACTATTGATTTCCTGTGGGAGATGTCAGTATGCCGCCTCCTACTGATAACCTTTATGCGTCAGCCGCCCAGCAGCTGGGACTACAAATAGGAATCTCCACATAGAGCACACTATTACATTTAGAGAAATCAGAGCTTGGTGAAATGCCTCGTTCCTTCCCTTTTATTTCTCTGTTAAGCAGAAACAATATAATGTAACCATTTAGTACCAACCATAACATTCAGACATAAAACGTAAATTGAAAATAGTTAAATCTTTACCGTGGTATGCATCTTCCCACACTCCTAAGTTAAGACCAACATGTGGATAAATAGCATATTGAGAGTACTGAGACTTACGTAGAAACTTCTTCTTCTTCTCCTGGGGAAACTCATGAAATGTTTCCCAGAATAGTTTCACAGTGGGATGTGTGGCTGAGTAATCGCCCTTATAGATGGCCGACTGTCCAAAAAAGACAAAAAGAAGGCACAATGTGTCCTACAGGATAAAACGAATATCCTAGTGGACCTGCATACCATTTGTATTTAATACTAAGAAATAACAACTTCAGAATACCTCTGAATCCTGTGCAGCCATAGTATATTTTGAAGGCAACTAGGTCCTAGGTGCACTTACCCCAACCCTCACTCCTTCACCAGAGCTGGGGCTTGAACCTCCAGCCTTGCACATGCTAGGCATGCACTGTAGCCCTACGCTGCATTCCCTACCCTCTGGTTTTCGGAGCCAAGGTTCCCCTGTGGCGCTCACACTAGCCTTGCCCATACTATGCAGCTCACGCTCTTGGTCCCCCTGCCTCAACCTCCCAGGGGGAGGATTACAGATGAGCACCAGCCTCCCTGGGTTTAGGATGGCATCTCTCAAGCTCACCTCTTGTAGCTCGTCCCAGTTGTAGTTGCTGTTCCCCACCATCATGGCCCTCAGTTCTGAAGGCTGGAAGAGCTCGAGCACTTTGCCACCACACACCTTCAGGAAGCCGCTGGAGAAGGCTGTGTACCATTCATGAATGGAGACTTGGAAGACGTAATTCACGTAGGCATCCACAAATTCCTGCCTGTCCAGGGAAGACGGGGGAAACGGGATAGAATTAGCTGGAAGTCCTGCTGGGTGTATGAAGCTGGCCTTCGCCACTGATGCTAGGAGATGAAAACAGCCAGCTGACACGCGGAGGCGTTACCTAGCCGACCAGGACTCCCCTCTCCCTCCATCCCCGGCCCTATGGCGCTAGCAAACACTCGGTGATGTGGGACACGGGGGCTGAAGACAGAACCAAACCACTGACCCGAGGTGCCTCCATTGTCATCTCATCCAAAGGTCCTGCCTAGAACTCAGTTGCGAGGGAGGAAAAATGAAACCTTTTTCTGCTTAAAAACAAAAGTCCAAGCCATCCGTTTTAGGCTCCTTTCACTCACCTTCAGTTACATGACCGAGTTCCCTAACGGAATTAATCACATCCATGTTGAGCAAAATGAACAGAATTTCAAGAACGTTGAGTGGAAACAAGTTTTGAGTGTTAAATGATAGCATCTATGTATGTTTTTTTTAATTTAACTTTTTATTATTTTTCGAATACCAGTGCCTGCACTCAGGGCCTGACACTCCGCTTTCTTGCTCACAGCTGGTGCTCTACCGATGAAGACAGGCCTCCAGTCTGGCATTGTGCTGGCTAATGGGAGGCGGGAATCCTTCCGTCTTCACTGGCTTCGACTCTCGATCCTCCTGCTCTCAGCCTCCAGAGTCGCGAGGATTAGAGTTGTGAGTCCCTGGCACCCAGCTTTCATTTAAAATGTTTTAGACAATCAACATTGTGAAGAACACTTCCTGCACATCAAATAACGGTTGCAGAATATTTCATGCAACTATATTTGAACCCATGGGTTTCCTCCAAGATGACCCTCCCCCCCACCCCAGAACAGGCAAGGAGGGAACACAGCAGCCCCCACTCCAGCCCTGTCCCCCCCCCCCGCCCCAGATGTGAGGAAGGGGCCTGGCCAGCTCTGCGGTTGGGTCAGGAGTCAAAGCGCAGCTCTGCCCAGCTTCAGTCCAAGTCCCATTCTCCCACTCCCACCCCCACCCCCGCCACCCCTCCCTAGCCCTGGCCTGACCGCGGCTGCAAGGTATCAGCAGCCCAGAGAGGGCGCCATAGCTCCTGACACATGAAGTGTCATGCCACCACCAAAGACCAGTGACCCCTCCCATGCAGAGGAGAAATAGGATGTGCACCCTGCGCCCACTGCAGTCTGCGCCGCCCACCTGTCCCATCTGCCTGTGACCCCAATCCCATGTGGGTCTCTAATTCTGCTACTTGGGAGGTTAAGACTGGAAAGACTGAGGTTCAAGGCCAGCCCGAGCAGAACGGTTGGTGAGGCTTCCTCCATGGAGAAGCGGCTGAAGCGGCGCGCACCTGTTATAGGCGGTGTGCACCTGTTATAGGCGGTGTGCACCTGTTATCTGAGCTACAGCAGGAAGTCTACCACAGGTGTGCACCTGGGCAGCAGAGCAAGACCCTAACTCAGGAACAGCCTGCAAAACCCTAAAACAGGACTGGAGGTGGGGATCAGCAACACGATGCCCCGAGTTCAAACCCCAGTACCTCCGAAAAACAGATGATGAAGAACAAGAAAATGCACTTCACAATGGCTAGCCCAACAAACACCACAGCTTAGCCACCCAGGACAGCGCGGTGAACCCACGGTGGTCTGGAGGGAAGGCGCTGGGGTGCACTCCGACTTCCCGGCATCACGAAGGTGTCACGCCACAAAGCATGAGCCCAGGAAGAAGCCCAGGACTTAAAATGTGAAGTCTGTTTCCTGCTATTTATGTTTTATTATTAGGCGGTAATTATCCGTATTAACTGGGTTCTGTGTGATTTGCATACAGGCATACGATGCGCACTGGGAAATCCAACCACTGCTCGGTCCTCCCTTCCACACGCTGCCCTTCCCAGCCTCTGACAGTCACGACTCCACATTGAGAGGACCTTTTTCAGCTTCTACATAGGAGAGCGTCCAGCTCATTTTACCAACATAATATCCTCTGCTCCCTCTACCCTGCTGCAAATGTCAGGACTTCATTCTTTCCTGGCTAGATAATAATACCCCATTGTGCTACACAACATATTTCCTCCTCCATTCACTTGTGGATGGGCACAGAGGCCCATTTCCTATCTTAGCTGCTGTCAACAGCACTGCCATTAAGCTGGGTGGGAAAGTCTCTTTGGTCTGCTGTCTTTTCTTCTTGTAGACACGTACTCAGAACACACATTATATCTACTGTTCTTCATAATGGAGGTACTAATTTACATCCCCACCAATGGTATATAACAGGACTCTTTTCTCCACATCCTCCCAGAATGTATTATTTTTTTTTTTTTTAGAATAGCCATTCTAACCAGGGTGAGATAGTACCTAATTATGGTTTTCTGTTGTGTTTCCCTGGTGCTTAATGGGATTGACTGGATTTGTTGCCGTGCGTCTGCCTTCTTTTGATAGGTACCTATTCAGGTAATTTGTCTGTTTGAATTGTTTGTTAGGTTTTGTGAGTTCCTTGTATATTCTGCATTTCTGCCATCGTGTTAGCCGAGGCCCTGGCACATCCCTGTGGGCTGACTTTCTACTCGGTTGACTGTTTCCTTTGCTGTGCAAGGTTTTAGGTTCAATACAGTCCTGTTTGTCAGTGTATGCTTTTGCTTCCTGTGTTTCATAGATTCTGTTCAGAAAATCCTTTTCATACTAATATCTTGAAGTAATCTCTATGATGTTTTCCTCTAGCAGGTTCAGAGTTTCCAGTCTTGTATTTGTCTTTGATCCAGCCCGAGTTGATTTTTGTATGAGAGGAGATGGGTCAAGTTCTCCATGTGAAGGTCTAGTCTTCCCAGGGCCCTTTTATTCCTCCACGGGAGGGGTTTCGTGCTTTTGTGGACAGTCATTTGGCTGTAGATGTGTGGGTTTATTTCTGGCATCTCTGCTGTGTTCCGTTGGTCTTTGTACCCATTTTTATGACATGATCACATGGTCTCTGTAATCCTACAACTTGTCTTGAAATCAGGTAGCATATATGCACTTTTTTTCTTTCCTTTTTTCTTCTCTGTTCTTTGTTCTTTCTTTGTTCAAGACAGCTTTACCTGTTCAATTTAATGATTCCATGGGTTTCAGGATTGTTTTCTAGTTCCGGAACAAAAGCCATAGGTGTTTGGATGGAGGTTGCATTTAATCTATTAACCTATACATTGCTTTTTTTTTTTTTTCCCAGAGCCGGCCTGGGAAAGCGGAATGGGTACAAAGAGTATGAATGCAGACAAGATGTCTGTAACCTAATGAATGCTTGTGCGCTGACGGCGCTGTTAGTACCACATAGGTAACGCACTGAGGGACAGAAACAGGAAACTGACCTTTAGCTCATCACATAACCATGAGGGATGTTTAAATGGCCAAAACAGTTTGTCTGACTTAGCTGCATACGTCATAAAATGTACTGCATAAAATAAATTTAGGGGCTGAGAATAAAGGGTGGCAAAGTCCTTCCTGCCTGCTCCCTCTTACCTCTCAACTTTATTTTGCCTTGAATAATTATTTTTCATCAGTGCCCTGTCTGCTGGATATACTAGGGAACTTTCAGTCACATGGACATTTTAGCAGTATCCTTTTAACCACTAACATAAGTGGTCTTTCCATACACACACACATCTTTTCCAATTTCCTTCATCAGAGTTTTATGATTCTCATTGGAGAGATCTTGCATTTCCATGTTTGTTTATTCCTAGGTGATTTTAATTTTAATTTTTTTCTATGTGTGCCAGTACTGAGACTTGAACTCAGGGCTTGGCTGCTATGCCTTAGCTTGTTCAAGGCTGGTGTCTGACACTTGAACCATAGTTCCATTTCTGGCTTTTCGGTGGTTAACTGGAGATGAGAATCTTACAGGTTTTCCTGCCTGGGCTGATTGACTCCAGTACTGCAATTTCAGAGCTTAGCTTCCTGAGTAACTAGGATTCGAGTGTCAGCCATTGTCACTAGGCAATTTTTATGTTTTTATTCTTACTATTTGTGTGTGTGTGTGTGTGTGTGTGTGTGTGTGTATGTTTGTGTCTGTGTGCCAGTCCTAGGGCTTGAACTCAGGGCCTGGGTGCTGTCTTTGAGCTGCTTTTACAAGGCAGTGAGGGATGACCAAGTGGGATGGATGGATAGGTGGGTGGGTGGGGGGATGGACGGATGAGGCACCTAAATGCCCCTTCCATACATTGACCCCACCGGTCTCCAAAGGGATAGAAGGGGTTCCCGCGCTTCTGCTCTGAGGCAGTGAATTAAGCTGAGATCAAAGCAGCCATCAGGAGCCAGACATATATCCACGCCCGAGGCTGACCGAGGCCACTAAGGAGAGAGGCGGCCCATGGCCTCCAGGTGTGTGGGCCCTGAGGGTTGGTGTGGGAGTGCGGGGGCGCAGGGCAGGGAGGCTGGGGACGCCGGTGGTGACGTTGCGCAGTCTGGCCCTGCGGGTGGGGGCGGGGGGAGGTGGAGGGGGGCCTGGGGAGAACCCGCAGGAGCCTCGCATCCGGTGCTGTCAGCTGACGGCGCAGAGCCAGTGCAGTGCGGTGGTGCAGCGCGCGCGCGCTCGCGGGGTGCGGGCTCCGGGCAGGACGGCAGCGCAGACCCCCGAGCTGGACACGGGGGCCATGGCCGATTCGGGGAAGCAGGGCTCCGCGGAGCCGGCCGCGGCCGCGGGGGAGGGCCGCGCGGCGGGCACGGGGGCCGGGATGCGGCGGCCGAGCGGCACCGCGCCGGCCGGCCGCGAGTTCGTGGAGCGCCTGCCCCGCGCCGTGCAGTGCCGCGTGCTGGCGCTCAAGAAGCTGCAGAGCCGCTGCGGCGAGCTCGAGGCCGCCTTCCACCAGGAGCTCCGCGCGCTCGAGCGCAAGTACGACCGCATGTGCCAGCCGCTGCGCGCCCGCATCCAAGACCTCGCCGGCGAGATGGAGAGCTGCTCCTGGAGCTTCGAAGGGGAGGACCAGGAAGACAGCCAGGAGGACGGCGACGAGGAGGAGGAGGACCGGGAGGAGGCGGCGGCGGCGGCCGCGCGGCGCAGGAACGACGGCCCGGACACCCAGGTGCCCGACGCCGCCTGCAGGTAATGCACCCCCCCCCCCCAGCCGCACCGGAGCGGGGACCGGCCGCCGCGGGGAGGCGACGCGAGCCACCTGCCTCTGCTTCTCTCTCTCTCCTGACCTCCCCCCCCCATCCCATATGCATCTCTTCCGACATTCCCCAAATTAAACTCGAAGCAACGAGATTCTAGCTCGCCTCTTCCAAATGTGGGCACGACCGGAGGTTGAGGGGATGGTTTGTTTGGTGACCCCCTGTGTCGGCTCCAGAAGATGGGATGGGGAGGGCGCCTCATGTGGAATCGATCATCCATCCACCCCCATCCACCTGCCCATGCATGCATCCATCCATCCATCCACCCCCATCCACCTGCCCATCCATGCATCCATCCATCCATCCATCCACCCCCATCCTCCCGCGCACCTGGGCCATCCTGGCAAAGCCTGACGCATTTCTAAGCGCTTCGTCCTCTCATTTCCCCATAGAGAGCCCAACGAGGAGTGTGCTGCCACCTAGACGTGCAGCCGGGAGAAGGACCGCGGGCGGCAGCCGGCCACAGAGAGCCTCGACTGTGAACGGAGCCCGGACTCTGCCACTTCAACTTCAGGAGCAATCCAAAGTTCCGAGTTTAGCCAAGCGTGTATAACCGTGCAACAGCGTCGTCGTGTGCTCACTGCTAACACTCTCGTGTGTGTGCTTACTTGGCAATGTCTTAAAAAGTTTGGAAAAAAAAAATACCTTCCCCCCAAAGTGTTCTGAAATACTTGAAGAGATGTCCACCTTAGGAGATTCTGTAGCATGTGTTTCCAATGTGGTCTGTTTGATCCCTGTGTTTCTGTTATGTAGCTTTTAGGGGTTTAGCTGTGAAACCAACCGTGAAAGCTCCTCAAAAACTTATATTCTTGAAGAACCAACCCAAGTGTGTGTCCCCATCCCCAGCTCTGAAGTAGAAAGGATTTCTGTTTGCTTGTGTTTGCTGTGGCTCCATTAGTTTGCTCTGGAAATTTGACATTAGATGTGACATGGGGCATCACTAAATTTTACTGCTTGAGGATGGATTGGCATAAAGGAAGAACACATTTGATATGAAGGACTCTGAGCTTCCCTGTGGGGTTTGAACTGTAGGTGATCTGTAAGGAAACACACCTATAACATTGACATTGTTTACCACTGTGCTGTCAATAAAACAGTATTTTCAAAGTAAATAAATAAAAGGCTCAACATTCTGACTGCTTGAGGTCTCCTCTTCATTAAATGGGGCGGGTCTTACTCCCTTCCTTGCAATTAAGAAGAACTAATGATTCACTACACATAAAACCAAGAAATAGTGTTATCTGTTATATGCGGACTAGCTTTCAGCTTTATTATTAATATTAGTGCAGAAGTGATAAATTCTCCGGAAATTCAACACTCTTCTTTTCCTGGGTAAATGAAGGAAAAGGGAAAAAATGACCATAAACGGGCATTCACGATCCTTTATTATCAAAGAAGAATGTCCCTTTTAATTTAATAATGCAGGAAATTGAATAAACCATCTTGTTTTTGGCTTTCTCCATATAAAGTCAGGTTTTAATTTCCTCCTCAAAAAGATAAGACTTAATACATTATGGATATAAAAAAAAAACCATTCTTTTGATAAAGCAGAGTCTAATCTCTCCCATTTCCCTGAAGGGTTAAAATGACACAGAAGCTGCTTTTAAAGTCAAAATGAAGGGTAGCTCTGACCTGTTGATGATAGCAGGCACAAACAACCCTAAGGTGGTGGTAACCTTCCTCATAGTCAGGCCAGCCAGGAGAAAAGCAAAATACATCACTACATAATTCATCATGATCATGATTACTTTAGTAAAAGTAAAAGGATGAAATTTATCTCTAGAAATGAGACTGTCATTCAGAATTTTTCTAGGTCCACTAAAAACAAAAATGATTCAGCACAAATTAAGGGCATAATTACTGGGAAATTTATTCTGCAGGTAGGAGATTAATTACTACTAAAGTCTCTCTGTCCCTGCATGTATGTGTTTAACAATCTACCAAAAAAAAGTATAGAACCTGCATTAGAAAAAAAACAAAACAGGATTTCACAAGTGCAACAGGCTTTTGATGATAAGACTGAAAGTCACAAAAATGGTCATTCTTCCCAAATCTGTCTTTTATTTTATCACAATTCAAATTGAAACCCAAGTCAAATCTGGAATTTAAGATAATCACCCTAATTTTGATGCGTAAGACTAGTTAAGAAAATTCCTAGTACTTTAGAAAACCATTTACAGATTCAAAAAAAATTTCATTAAAGAAAATACCTTGGGTATTTAGCAACTATTAGACACAGAAAGGCTGAGATTAGGGTGGTGTCAGACTACAGGCCATAACAGATGACAACACAAAAATTAGGGAAGGAGAAACACCTGAATATACTCTATATTCAAATGCTAACAAAACATGGATGGCAAAGGGCTACTAATATAATAACATACTATAATGATGTAAGTCTACTATTCATTTGAAAATGGTCTAGCCCTTTTAGAGAGGTACTGGGAGCTCATCACCAGGTTATCTATACAGAGAGGTTGGGGGAGGCCCGGTCCCTGCACTGTAGCACCAGGTGAACGGCCCCCGGCATGGTCTCCAGACAGCTCCCAGCTGCGTGAGCCGGCCAGCAGCCATTCTTTCATGATAAGACTTTAGCTACAGGGTTTTTCTAGTGACCGGCCAGTCATACCACACCATTACCTCAAGGGTGGCAGGATGTTTACAAAACCCTTCACAATAGCCAGTGACTTCCATCATTTTCTAGCAGGGCTGATGTTAACCCTGCAGGCCCCAGCTTGTTTATATGATAGCCATGAAGCCTGGGTGTGTTAAATAGCTAGCAGGATGCCCTCCCTTCAAGACAAGAAAGCCATTTGCAATTCCCTACAGGCCAAACCTAGCCAACAGAGTGCGAAGTCACCGACAGAGGGAAAGGCAGCCTGCGGCACCCACGCAGCTAACTCGGCACGGGCCTGTGCAGAAAAGCGTGGCACACGAGTCACGCGCACAGCTAGCACCGCAGCCTCCCGGCCTGGGAGGTTACACTCCATGCACATCTGCAGGCACACCTGCATTGCACACGCACACCCACAAAATAAAATCGATCCTTTGAAAGGAAACAGCACGCAATGACGTGCAGCTGCAACCTTTGATTCTTTACGATATATGCATTATATATATAATAAGCAGACACATCATCAAAATGGATCAGCACTGCATACAATATTTAAAGTAGCCTATGTGTGAAAGATTTCGATGGAACTGTTCATCACAGTGGGTGAATGGGAGTTATGGATTGAGGATGAGGCAAAACTCACTAGGAAAATCAATTCAGCAGCAATGTGTATCCCCAAGCACGACTTCATAGGTACTTAAAATAATATACAGACTAAAAAGAACTCCAAAGGTAAGGAAGCAAAGGACTTCTCCTTCGTTAGTCTTACAGTATTTAGAGGCTCACGTGTGGTGTATCCACGTGCACATCCAAGGGAAGCTGGGAGGAGGGCACAGAATGAGTGGAAAGCAGGTGGAAAAAAATACAATAGAGAAAGGCCCAATGGCTGCATTGATGAAAGCAAACTAAGCAACTCAAGGGCAGTGGGGAGGGAGGGGGGGGAGGGAAGAAATGAGAGAAGAAGAGGGACCCGATGATACTAAGCAAAAGGAAAGAAATGTGCCTATCACCCGACCTGGGAGAAATTGTCTCATTGTCAATGTTTGTAGAGTTCATAAGCTTTGTAGATTAGAATGACAGTGGCCATCATTGAGAAGGTTACAAAAATGTTGAAAGCAGAGGGAAGGGGTTGGGGAGAGGGAAGGTGGGAGAAAAATGAGGAAGGGGGTAACAAGAATGATAAGGAATGTACTCACTACCTTAAGTATAACTGTAAGCCCTCTGTACACCACCTTGACCATAAAAAAAAGTCTATCAACTGATTCAATATGCCATATATTTTCATTTAAGTTCATCCTTGGGATCTTATCACTAAAAGGCAATTATATAGGCAAAGATAAGTCCTTTATACACACATACACACACGCAATGTAATAGCTGTTGAAATACTGGTAGGGGAAGGAAGGAAAAGAAAAGGAGAAAAAGAACATACACACAAGTCAAAAGGGCTATTATGAACGCAGAGTTTTGTAATGATATCTGACACACTTTCTTCCCCTGGCTAAAAACTGAGCCGTTCAGATTCATACATACACAGGATGTTTTTCACTTCAACTTTAAGAAAAAAGAATTACGTTGTCTCCCTGAAAGAAAAACCAGGAGCATCTTCAGTCCTTCTTTTCTCCTGGGGTGAGGGGGACAGGTATCACCCAGCCCCTCTCAGCTCTCAGTGGGGGATTTGGATGCCCACAGAGCAGATGCTCTGACTCCATCTGCCTGGCTTTGAACCCTGGGCTTGCAGCTGTGGTAACCTGACCGAGCGACCTAACCTCTCTGTGCCTGGGTTCCTCTGTCAAGTGGGGTGGGGTGGGGGGCTTCTGTGTCAAGTACTTGCAAAGATGCCTGATGCATGGGAAGCACTTGGGAAGTTGGCACTGGCATCGTATCTACCTACTGTTCTCTATCACATGTCCGAGTGTACCCCCTCACAGACTACAACCGAGAGACCCACTCACTTTAGCCCGAGTCCCAACTTTAGTTGGGATCTTAAGGAGCTACAAGTGTGTCATACCATATGTGAGTTACATTCCCATCCCCGGGTTCTTTCTATGCAATCTAGGTGCTCTAGGGACAAAACAACAACCAACAAAACAAACACCAAAGAGCAATTGCATCAAACTGAGGTTAAATTTAGGAGAATCTGGAGTAGTGCACCATTTGTCATTAGCAGTAATAACTTCATGTTACAGAGCATGTGAAACACTAGGCACGCGTAGCCACAAAACGCAGTGTTATCTGGGGTGACCAACACAGTGAGGCAGGATCTGACTACCGTCTGGACACCGGCAATCAGCCACAGCCGAGATTAGACCTGAAGCCTTTAATTCATCTGACTGCATAGCTCTTACCCAACACGGGAAGGCGATTTTAACACCAAGTGGAATGGAGTAAGTTGTTGATAAATAATTAGTACCCTGGCATTTTCTCCCACGCAGCTACGACATCAGATACCTTACTATTTTAACAGTAAAAGCAGCATAACTGCCAGCAGTCTTCAGCATACAATGGCCAATGAGAGGAATGCAAGGGATATTATTCTTCTAGCTCTTTCATTTCATTTTCTTGATCATCTAAGGGCATCGGGTGAGAGGAATATGGCATAAAAAAGGCAAAGGAACTAAAACTATAATAATTAATATTTTGCGATGGTATACAACCTTCCCTTTCGGGCTTTCAAGGTAGTTTATGAAGATTTCTGTTTTATGCACTATACAATGAAAATTGAAGCAAGGATTTACTCAGTGTTTTCTGACTGCCACCAGGGATAACAATGAGATCAGGTAGTGAGGCAGTGACCACATTAGAGTCACAGAAGCTGTGCAAGAGTGTAGCACCTGAATATCTGCCCCCTGTAGCCCCAAATTCATACGATGATATTCTACTTCCAATGGACGGTACTCAGCGGGGCCTCTGGGATGTCACTCACGCTAGATGAAGTCATGAGGGTGGTGCCCTGGAGAATGTGATCTGCGCCCTTATGGGAGTCATGGGTGCTGCATTCTCCGTGCTCTCTGACACTGAGAATGTGAGACATCAACAGTCCACAACCCCGGAGCAGCCCTGGACTGTGACCCAGGCTGACACCTCACCTTGCATTCTCAGCCTCTGATCCCTTATCTGACGCCCGGTGACACAGACCTCTGCCAGAGGCAGTGTGTGGAGGAGTTCATGAGGTGCTAGGTGAAGGCCGGGGACCCAGGAAGGCCACAGGCGGAAATGCCACCTAACACAGAAGCTGCTCCATACTTGAATCTCAAACACAGGGCACTGGGACTCCCCGCCTCTCCCTGGTAATAGGTAATATGACCACACCTTTCCCTGTATAGAGACCAGAAATGATTGCTTTGAAAGTCGCAGCAGCAACACCAACTAAAGTATGGAGTTTTATAATACAAATAACACAAAATACAAATACCAAATACAAATAAAGAGACATGGGCTCAAAGTCGATCGCCCAGGCAGGAAAGTCCATGAGACTCTTGCCTCCAACTAACCAAGCAACAAAGTGCTGTGGCTCAAGCGGTAGGGTGCCAGCCTTAAGTGAAAAAGCAAAGGAACGGTGTCTAGGCCCTGAGTTCAAGTCCCAGAACCAGTACACGCAACACAAAAGGAGCCTCTATCAAAACCCAATGGGTAGGGTTCAGAGAGCTTCCGGGTGTCTGAACCTGTGGAAGTTTCTGGTAGCTGGTGCCAGCTAAGCATGGATGCTCTCTTTCCCCATACCTCACTTCGTCTGCCCCCTTCACAATCTTTTATAATAGACTGCTCAGCACAATCAAGTGTTTCTCTTAGTTCTGTGCTTCACTCAATCAAATGTATCCAACAGGAAGCTTGATTTGCAAGCCAGTGAGTTAGAAGCTCAAGTAAAAGACCCCGGGGCTTGACTGAGGTTGGCACCCGAAGTGGAGGAGGCGGGCTGTCCCAACCCGTGGGTTGTCATTCTGTGTCTGGGCAGACGATGTTGTTATGGTTTCATTTACAAAGTGTCTTCCCAGAAGGTTCATGCACTGAAGGCTTGGTCCCCAGCTGAGGACTGGTGCTGTTGAGAGGTAATTGGATCGTGAGATGCTAATTTCCTCAGTGGGAAACCTGTAGGGGAGGTCACAGGCTAGGGGCTGTTAGGAGGTGGAGTCCGATAGAAGGAAGGTCATTGTGGGCATGCCTCTGAAGTCTACATCTTGTTCCAGAAACCTCCTCTTTCTTTCTTTCTCTTCTTTCTTTCTTTCTTTCTTTCTTTCTTTCTTTTTCTTTCTTTCTTTCTTTCTTTCTTTCTTTCTTCCTTTCTTTCTTCCTTCCTTCCTTCCTTTCCTTCCTTCCTTCCTTCCTTCCTTCCTTCCTTCCTTCCTTCCTTCCTTCCTTCCTTCCTTCCTTTCTCTCTGTCTGTCTGTCTCCTCCCTCTTTCTCTCTTTATGCCTCTGTCTCTCTTTCTCTTGCTCCCTGGCTGCCATGAGGCAAGCAGCTTTCCTCTGCCATGCTCTGCCAGCATTTAACATTCCTTTGTTCCATACATATCTTAGTGCCAGGCACTTTAATACATACTAAAAACCCTATGCTAGCTGCTGGGAGTCCACTTATTCTGAATTATTTTCCTGTAAACTATCTCACACTCTCCTCACAACTATCTCATGGGGATAGCCAGGACAACTGTTACAATCCTCATGGTACAGGTGAGAAAAATACAAAGCCAAAAAATAACAAAAATTCACATGACTTACTAGAGTCAAAGTCAGCGAAACGGAGATCTCGAGCTAAGTAGTTATTCTCAAAACCCAGGGCGTGTGCTCGGTCTACTATTAGTAACTCACGATCATCTTCAAATCATCAGGCTCTAATTACCCTTCCCTCCGCCGCAGAGGGATTGAAAAGTCATTGGATTTGGGTGTGAAGAGTGAAAGTGCAAAGGGCAGAGCCAGCACGTGTGCGGCAGCCGCGGTCAGCACTAACCTGTTCCCCTTACACACCGCCACCCGGTCGCCGCCGGGGATCAGCTGCTTCTGCTCAATCACCCCGTAGCTCTCTCGGCAGATCTACATCGGAGGCAGAAAAAGACCACGTCAGCGTGGGCACGTCACCACTCCACCTTTCTCATGAACGCAAACGACTCTACTCAAGAAACAAGCGGCGCTTCATGACCATCGGAGGAGACTAACAGAATCGGAGCCCAAAAACGTCAACATTAAAAAATGTATTTTTTCAGTCATAGAGTTTTACCCCCCCAAAAAAAGCTATGAAGAGAAAAATGAGGGCTGGGGATATGGCCTAGTGGCAAGAGTGCCTGCCTCGTATACATGAGGCCCTGGGTTCGATTCCCCAGCACCACATATACAGAAAATGGCCAGAAGCGGCACTGTGGCTCAAGTGGCAGAGTGCTAGCCTTGAGCAAAAAGAAGCCAGGGACAGTGCTCAGGCCCTGAGTTCAAGGCCCCGGACTGGCCAAAAAAAAGAGAGAAAAATGACCTGAACTCTAGAAAGTAAGTACCTTGGATGTGTCAGGAAAAAAGAGGATTCCTGTTTTGGTCCTTTTTCAAGCTTACAGATTAATCATTGATTCATTTATCCAACATACTTCCTGAACTCCTGTGACATTCACAATAATTTGAGAAAAGTACTCTGATTCCTGAATGGCACAGACTTTATTGTTGTTTGGTTTGGAGAACTCATGTTAATTGTGCCTTGTAAGCCAGATGAGGTAAACAGTCGATATTGTAAGTATGAAAATTCTCACCGTGAAGTTGAGGCAGAAAGTCTCCTCAATGTCTTCACCGGGGTAATCTAGAAGCTCCTGAAGGCTCCTAATCACAGAATGACAGAAAAGAAAAGGGGCCAATCAGATACTGCAATAGTGTTTCTGCCGGTTGTTACAGGTCCAGATCGTTTATAAGGAAGAACTATAAGAGATTTCTAGAATGAACATAAATTCAGACAGAAAGGAAGCCATACACTTCTACCTGTACCTAGATCTGTATTGTTTCCTTTTCCTAGCCTGACATAGATTACTAGATTTATGTGGCAAATCAGACAGATTTCTATCAGACACACTGGTGTTTGTGAACCACAGTATTGCTTGGGCGAGTATAGATGAGAATATGGTCCTGCATGGCCCTGTAGACTGGCTTTAGTCATGAGTTAATAAATTAGGTCCTCTCAGGAAAAAAGAAAGCCCCAAAGTTACCATACTCTCTTAGGAACCTTTTTTTTCTTTGCCAGTCCTGGGGCTTGGACTCAAGGCCTGAGCATTGTCCCTGGCTTCTTTTTGCTCAAGGTTAACACTCTACCACCTGAGCCACAGTGCCACTTCTGGCTTTTTCTCTTTATGTGGTGCTGAGGAATCAAACCCAGGACTTCATGTATACGAGGCAAGCATTCTACCACTAGGCCATATTCCCAGCCTCTCTCTTAGGAATCTTTTTTTTTTTTTTGTAGCATAAAGGGCATTTATTGTGAGCTAGCTTGGTCCTCCGCACACACAGCACATGGTGACGCTAAGAGGCCCTAGGCTTCCAGCTGTTTTATACATTCTTTGGGGAAGGCAGGGACTTATCATACATCATAACATCTTTTAACAAATCAACACACACCGCGGGAAAATTATAAAATAATTCTAAAGCATGTTTGGTACATTTGGTGGCGGGAAGGAATCTGCAAAGGGTCATTGGTCAGGTCAAGGGACCGGTGCATTTAAAATTGATTGGTTTAAGCCACCGGGGTGTAGCAAGGGGGATATGTGCACAGCTGCAAGGTTCTCTTAGGAATCTTAATGGTGGGTTTGGACCTACTCCCAGAAGACATAATTCCCAATGCCATAAACATGAATGCTGAAATCCAAACAACCAAAGTCCCTGCCTAAAATCCCCAAAGTGCCAAAAACCTAGAAAAAAAAGAGTATGTAGGGGTGAAGGTTTAGCTCTGTAGTAGAAGTGCTTGTCTAGTATGCATGAGATTCCACTCAATTTCTAGCACTAGAAAATAAAAGCCTCCAAAACATACCAGGCACTGGTGGCTCACGCCTGTAACCCTAACTATTCTGTAGGCTGAGATCTGAGGATCACATTTCAAAGCCCGCCTGGGCAGAAAAGTCTCCATGAGACTCTTATCTCTAATTAACCACTCAAAACCTGTAAGTGGGGCTGGGGATATGGCCTAGTGGCAAGAGTGCCTGCCTCATATACATGAGGCCCTGGGTTCGATTCCCCAGCACCACATATACAGAAAATGGCCAGAAGTGGCGCTGTGGCTCAAGTGGCAGAGTGCTAGCCTTGAGCAAAAAGAAGCCAGGGACAGTGCTCAGGCCCTGAGTCCAAGCCCCAGGACTAGCCAAAAACAAAAAACAAAAAAACAAAAAAAACCTGTAAGTGGCATAATAAGAGGACTAGCCTTGAGCAAAGAGCTCAGAGACAGTGCCCAGGCCCCGAGGTCAAGTCCCATGACCAAAAAAAGAAAAAGAAATATAAACACAATAAAATATTTCAATAAGCCACAGATGAAAAAAGGGCAAATAACACACATTTTTGCATACATAAAGAGTTGCACACGTATAAAAGTTATGAGGCAGACAAATGATAGTGAAATTCATGAACCAAGTCCACTGTGTGTGGTGATGTGAGAGCCCAGCTTTATAACTGTGGCATCTAAACTACAGTGGGGACAATCTAAGCCTTCTGGGGTGACAGGTCAAACCCCACAATGGGACCCCCTCATATTTGTATCTGCCCAAAGAGCTGAGATTCTAAGAAATTGTCTTACAAACCCAGGTGAACAAAAAGAACATCTTTCCACTAATCAAGCAGCAATCATACATGCACAATGCTTAAACACGAAGTCGGTATAAAGATAATGCATTTTCATGAAGTTGAATTTACACACACACACATACACACACACACACACACACGCACAAAACAAAGGCTCTCTAAAAGTCTTTACACAGTCTATACCTCCAGTGCTGGAAACTAGGCAAAGATGAAACTCATAGATAGCACAGGCAAGTGTTAAAAATCATGCCGACAACTTCAGGTAGCAGGGCAGACATAGGTCCTACGCTCTTAGCACCAGAAAGGCTGCTGTTCTGCTGCCAAAGCAGAAGAATACTCAGTTCTAGCTTTCAGAGACCTCCACGCATGCTCAGTGTTTCTTAGAGACCTCCACTTATGGTCCGTTTTTGTCCTCTCCAGCCTGCTCCGTCACTGGCAGCTACCTGCGATGCCTCCCACACCAAGGGCAGGCCTTCCTATTGTCTTTCCCCAGACTCCTGCACCAATGTCCCGGAAGCACACTGGGTTTCTAGACAACCATGGTGCCTAACACAAATGCAACTCTCCTGCTATCATTAGAATGCACCAGCCCATTGTCCGGCCTCCCTCTATCCTTCTACGTCTTCTTCCCTTCCCCACCACCCACGGAGACGGCAATTCTCAGGCTAGTGGTCTTCAGAATTTCAACCTTTGGGATTTTTACTGAGGTTGCAATTAGGATAGTCTGCCAAGCCTCAAAAGCTAATGTGAACCAGAAGTTCCACTCTAGATATACACCAAGAGAAATGAGAACTGTGTCCTCACAAAAGTGTGTACACACGTGTTCACGGCAGCACTCTTTATCACAAGATGAGCCCAAAGCAGAAGCAGGCTAAATGGCCCGACTTATGCATGGATAGGCAGCCTGTGGCATGTGCACACAGTGGAGTACTGCTTGTCAATGAGAAAAACCAAATTCTGACACATGGATGAACCTTGAAGGCAAGCACTCGGGACCACTTATTGCATGATTCTATTTATCTGAAATGTCTAGAATGGGCAAGTGAAAGGGGAAGAAAGTAGCCTAGTGGTCACCACTGCTGGCAGATGTAGAGGCAGGGTAAGAGCAAAAGAGTACAAGGAGTTTTGCAGGGGAATAATGAGAATATTCTAGAAGTAATGGTCACCCATACTCCACAATTACACTTAAAGTCCGTAGATGGTACACTTCGGATGGGTCAATTATACAGTGTGTGAGTTTCGTATCAATAAACTTTCCCAAGTGTCCCTTTTCGGTAATCCCTCCTTGTTATCTCTGTACCATAAAAAGTATCATAGAGTTTCCATGTTTTCGTTCAGGATAAGAAAGGCAGAGATTATTTTGTGTTCCTGGGCAGCTATCACTCCCCCGCCCCTCTTTTTGTGGTGTCCCCTGTCTTTCTAAGTATGTTCAAGCAAGTATCTGCACAGTCTACACAGGCTCAACAAACTCCAACCTGGACATGTGGTCCTGTCAACCTTTCCTGGCTGTGCCAGCACCAGTCAGAATGTCCCTCAGACTCATCAGCGCATCGTTTCGCTTCCTACCTTCCTTCGGTAGGGGACAGCTCCTTTAAGTCTTCCAAGCCGGGCTTTACATTCAGTAGCTTCTTGTAGAGAGCCAAGGGGAAGTGGAGGTCCACCACCGTGGAGTTATAGATGGCCAGCCCACAGGTGATGCCGATCAAGTGGAACCAGTTATGTTCTACAAAACACTGAGAGGAACGCACACACACATGTCAGGAAGCAATGCGGCGTCTACAGCCCTCAGCACTTCACACAAAAGAATCAAGGCTACATTCAGATTTATCTTTGAGTCAGGGAAACACCCTTGCCCAAAGTTCTACTACCCTCAAAAGATGGAACACAGACAAGTACCCCCAAACAGCATCCGAATATATGTACAGAGCTGTGCCCCTACTTTCTGCAAGGACACCAACACTGTGTCCCGTGATGTCCCTGTGGTAACCAGTAGCAACAGGTGGTGACAGTGCACTTGAGAGACAGATAGTACAGCTGAGCAACTGACTATTCTTTGCCACATGAAGCTAAGGGTTGCCTTTAGGAACAGTGTAGCTCCAGGGAAAACAAGTGACAGGGGGAAAAAAGCCTAATTATGGGCTGCATGAATTTAGAATGCCTTTTAAAACTCAGCTCTCCTGAACTTTCAAAAGTAAACTGTGTTTGCATGGTCATATATGGGTTACTATCATGATGACATAAGATCTATTTGCCTACTTCCATCCCATATCATACACCAATTTCTTAAGCACACGGTGCCCTCGTGGATACTCAGATGGAGATACTGCCTAGGAGAAATGGACCTGGGGCTTGTGGCTGATATGCACGGGGAAGACTTGCCAACAGGTCAAAAATGAATGCTAAATACACTACTGACCCATTTTCATGCCTCCCTTGCAAAATCAGGGAATGGGTCTAACCATAAAAAGGAAGCTTAAGACAGTGTATCTGTCTAATTGTGCCATCGTTAACTTACTGTATCTGAAAACCACAAGAGATTTGAGTCCTGATAGTAAGTGAACATCCCGTAGATGGGATTCAAAAGTTCTTTCAACAGCAGAAGAAAGAACTCCTTGGTAACGCCGCCAGCATCCACCGCTTCCTCCCCGTCAAAGATTACCTTCAAATCATGAACACATAATTAATACTTCAGGGAAAATCAATGGCAGGTTTTAACTCTTCACAAGCTTTTTTCCCCTAGAATTCAGGAAGAAAGAGAAGAAAGACAAAGGAAAAAAGACAGATGTTGACGAAAACTTCAGGGTCTCTCTGTTGGTGATTACTGCAGTCATTCATGTGGAACGGGGCCTGCTGCACACAACATAAAGCAGGTGCACCAAGGGATTAATGAAGTAGTCACAGGCTTAACCTGTGTCCACAAAGAATCCACCACATATTTAAAGGTAGTAAGGCACACGTCAAATGAAGCAAAAGAGTTGTTGGGCATAGTAACACACGCCTGCAATTCCAGCACTCGGGAGTCTGAGATAGGAAAAGCGCAAGCTTCAGAGCAGCCTGGACTACGAAGTAAGACTCTCTTTAAAAAAAAAAAAAACACACACGGGGAAAGAAAAAAATACATGGAAAGAAGCAACAGAGAATAAAAGCGTGACTATAAAATGAGAGGTAAATGTTCTGGCACACAGAGAAAAGCTTCACTTGGGTAAAGCACTACTTTCTGGAAGAAAGCCTTCTCTCTGGGATTCTTCAAGTCACAGCAGGCAAACAGGGAGGAGGACATGAGAAGCAGACGGTCCCAGGGCTCGCTGAGAGGCTGAACGGGCATTCGGGACACGTCACAGGCATTGTACAGTACAAACTACAGCAAAGCAACAAGGATGATGAGTTTACCACATGCCAGCACTTACAAAACTATCAGACTGATCTTCCAAACAGCCTCATGCACAGGAATTACTATTATCTCCATTTTATAGTCAAAGGCTCAGGCCTGGAGCTGAAGACAACATTCAAGAAAGCTTTTATTTGCAGCTGCCTAGCGCGCAAGAGGAAGTGTGGGGGCAGACACGAGGATGCTAGTTATACAGATGGCAGCAGAAGACTTAACACAGACACGCCACAAAACAAGAACCCCATCAGGACAAAAACAAAACAGAACAGGTAAAAGCCAACAGCCATATCATATCAAAAATAGAACCCAGAAGTCCTAGCGGGGAGAAGCGGGCAGCATTCTGGGATTGATAGGACTTACTGAACCCGGGGCCTCCCAGGTGCTATGCAAGTACTCTCTCCCTGAGCAATATACCCCTAGCACTTTTTAAATTTTATCTTTAGACATCATTTCTCCCTAATCTGTACAGGTTGATCTTGAACTTGTGGTCCTCCTACCTCAGCCACCCAAGTGGCTGGAGTGACAGGCATATACCACCATTTTGGTCCTTAGAAAGGTAACAACATTATGAAAGCAGTTCATGCTGGTTACATTTCTTTTTTCTTTTTCTTTCTTTCTTTTTATTCTTCTTGTGGGTCATGGGGCTTGAACTCTTGGCCTGGGCGCTGTCCCTGAGCTCTTCAGCTCAAGGCTAGCACAACACCACTTGAGCCACTGTGCCGCTTCCAGTTTTCTGGTGGTTAATTGGAGCTAAGAGTCGCATGGACTTTCCTGTCTGAGTTGGCTCAATCCTTGGATCTCAGCCTCCTGAGTAGCTAGGATTTCAGGCGTGAGCCCTGGGCACCAGGCGTGCCTGTTACAGTTCTGAAATTGGTGTCTATAACAAAACTGGTGACCAAAGCATGGAAAGTGTCTAAACAACTTCAAACAATTCACTAAATATTCCTAGAATGCCTCCTGTATACTAGATACTGCTCTGAGGCCAGGAGCGTGGTAAGTAGTGATATAAGCACGCACCATCTATGGGAAGATAAAATTTTTTTCAGTTAATAATTTCACCGGGCTAAACTTATCTATCCCAACAGGCTGAAGGCTTAGGCAAT